>NC_068367.1:58273826-58423826 GCF_020536995.1 Dreissena polymorpha | reverse complement strand
ATCTTCATGAAACTTGCTCAGATGATTTGTCCCAATGATATCTTGAATGAGTTCAAAAATAGTAACCTTGGCTTGGAAAACATGGCTGCCAAGGGGCGGGGCATTTTTCCTTATATGGCTATATATGGCTATAGTAAAATCTTGTTAACTTTTCCGCATTATATAAGTGCTCACAAAGTTACATAACTTGTAACCGTCCTGTGACCGGTTCATTTTCGTAAGCGAAGGAGACCGCACTACCACACCTGGATAGGACAGTTGAGTTCCATAATGGTTTGGATCGGTAAAAAAAACATGACCGCCATGGGGGATCTTTTTCATTATATTTATATAGTAAAAAAGCTTGTGAACACTCTGGAAGTCACATGTTTTGCCTAATCATCATGAAATTTTGTCAAAACATTAGTTGTGTGGATGTCTCGGACGAGTTTGAAAATGGTATGATCAGTGAAAAAACATGGCCGCCAGGGAGTGGGGCAGTTTTCTTTATATGTATATAGTGACAACATGTGAACAGTCAAGAAGACACATTTTTCCCAATCTTCATGAAATTTGGACATATCTTGGAAGAGTTAAAAAATGCTTCAGGTCTGTTAAAAAAAACATGGCCGCCAAGGGGCCATTTGTTGTTCATTCTTCATGATACTTGGTTAGAACATTAGTTCCATTGATATCTTGGGCTGCAAAGAACAGGTCATTTCTTTTTATCTCAGGTGCGCGACTTTGAGCCTTTCAGGCCCTCTTGTTATCAATTACGCATCGGTAAAATGTATACACTGTGTAGTTTGAAATGCAAAGTAAAAGGGTGTTGTCGTTTTTTTGTTTTTTAAAATTGATAGTTCCACTTTTGGTAGCAAAGTTTGCACGATATTGCTGGGTATTTTGACAGATATAATGCATTTTTTTCAAACAATAATCAATTTAAATCTAGCAGATTTCGGTTAATATGCCTTTAAGAAAATGAAAGTACGTGGAATTAAAATGTACCAGTACATGGAATTAAAATGTACCAGGCTTTTCTTGTCATGTATTTTGGCCAACATAATGATATGAAATAAACACGGAAAGCACGACGAAGCGTTTAAACATGTGGTCTAGCAGGGACCCAATACAGTTTGTTTTGGTAACTGGGTCTAGTGATACATTAGTCAGGGACGTATACCAACGAATATAGTTGTTTCTCGTTCTCCGTTTGATTTATCATTTGCTTCATTGGCAAAGCCCACCTTTACCAAACAAATGCGTGCATCTTTTGGCCTAAAGGTGCGTATCGTAGGCAATCAAAACATTCACACCACGACGCGTGATGCACGCATACGCTGCATGCACGATAAAAAAGGTTATAATTATTATATCAGATTAATAAAGAATGCTGAAAACAAAATGTTAATTTGTTGTAGAAAGTTGCAAACTTCTGTACGAAGTTGTTGGCAAACATTATTTTAAAAAATAATTCAATGATCTTCGCGTCATCATTAGGAAGGTTACATATCACTTCAACAATACACGAAACTATATTTTTGTATAATTTTTATACAAGAACACTCTTCCGCCAATCTTCGTAACAGTAAACTAATTTACAAATCTTAACTAATAAAACGAAACCAACGCGGTACATCAACACGTTCACAACACAACTTCTGTATTTAAAATAAAATTTGACATATAAACGACTAAGAGAGCGAATATTGCGACAATCGTAAAACAAAACTAATTTAAATGTGAAATGTTAAGCATTTTTTCAGTATATTTTCGATTTAAATTTGTTTCATGGTAGATCTACGCTTTCGGAACGAACCGAATGTTTAATATGTAATTAAAAAAATAATCTGATTGTCCTTTTTTACTTTGGAATAAATATAATGGTGAATATAGATGGGTTTTCCATGATTTCGTGATAAAAATTAAAGAAAACGTAATTAAAGCATGACATTAAAAAAGCAAATCGATGTGTTCGTTACGCAGTTGCTCCCCTTGCAAAATTATGATATTCAAATATTGGAGTCATCTCCCTTGACGATGTGATATTCATATCGCCGTAATCGCGAAAAAACCGCACCGGAAGTTGGCGTTTTTGCCTCCGTGTGGCTTATCGGTTCAGATTTGACGCGGCAATTTTTGAGAATCAGTAGAAGGTGAAATTATTTACTCACGAACCATGTTTGGACGCGATATAAGGAACATTGGTATCGTAGGCTGGCGAATTCCGAAAAACTACGGAGCTCAATAAAATTATAACCACCAATCCCATATTAAAAATTATATCATTAATCATAAAGAAACCAAGGAACTTTAATAATTTCAAAGGCAACTTTGAATGCAATTGCGTATTAAAAAGTTATTAACACCAAACGAAGTGCGTAATTTTTCACTAAAAATGCTTTTTCTCCTTAACGATTTTCTCTACTAGGACCATTTTTTCTATCAAACAAGTATAGTTAAAACTACATAATACTTATGTGCCATATTGACGTAGCTCTATATGGAAAGGTAGAAATTGAAAAAACGCCGAGTCGCGAAAACATGTAAAAATAGGGGTCAAAATTTCGCATTTAATTAAGGGGAAGTAACTGGTGACCGTTAATGAAAACCATCGAATGCGTCAGTTTGGAGAGCGAGTTTATGCATCTATGTGATTTTAAATCCATTTTGTCTACCAATATATGTTCAGTTTAGGTCCAATATTACACATATTATAATTATTTATATTTAGTGTCACAATTAAGCATGAAAACAGGTCCCAAAGTGCGCGACCCGCAACATTTTGCCACCAATTTGAGTTACCTCCCTTGGAAATATCGAATCCGCCAATCCGGGTTCCTTTACTCAATGCGCGGGCTTTAACATTAATTGCTTTTCACATACCCATGGTTGCCATGTATCTAACGGCTATGATTACGGCTAATATAAAGGGATTCTAGTGTTATGAACTTCATATCCATTAAAAAGCTGATAACACACCATATCATGAATAAAGCACAGAATGCGTGGACGAAATGGGGACCTGAAGCGTCTCTGTGCGAACATAGCGCACAATAGAAACCAAACTATATTTTATTGTTTTATTCGGTTTAATAGTTACGATAATGGTACAAACATTTGACGATGACAATATCAGTTTAACAGCAAAGTAAACTCATTGATGTCGAGTACTGATCTACAGTGAAGATTACCAATCGATTATATTTAGACTTGGACATGTCAATGCACAGAAAAGGTTAAAAACTATCGTAAATTCATGTGATATCAATTAAACGTTATGTCATTTCTTCAATAGGAACAACCTATTGTTATAAAATACATGGCTTTTGTATGTTGTTTGGGTTGAATGTTTTAAATATTTCGAACTTTATTTGTATTTAAATTAAAGATGGAAATAGTATAGACAAGTAGAAATTATTGTAGAATACACTGTAGCAACAGAAGTAAATAGTTCACAAATGTGACGATTGTATTGATAATGGGACCAAGAAATCTTGGCCAGGGGATAATCTAGTTTTAACTCAACCCTGTTTTTTCCAAAATACAGTCCACTCTCGTTATCTCGAAGTCGGCGGGAACAAGAAAAAATATCGAGATAACGAGAGTTCAAGATATCCGATTAGGCGTTTTCAAAGAAAAAATGAGACGAAAATTTACCTTGTTTTTAACACCTAAATACCTGCTAAGTGGTCTAACTAAAGCCGTCACCACGTGGCATAATACTCTCTACCTGATATATGCGCGTTTTTACGAGGTACGATTATTTTTGCTATTTAAATGCTTAAAATGACGTTTTTAAGTATTACAGAGTTGCATGAACACATGCGGTTATAATTTTTCTAAACTGTCGAGTAAACATCCGGTAATGTTGCTATTTAAAGTTATGATGCAATTGACGTCCAATCAAGACGAGGGTTTTCCAACTGAACATGCGTAAATCACGTTCCGGAATACTGAACTGTACATGCACATTTTGTAGTTCGAAATGCTAAGTTCAATCGATTACTAGTACAGGATCAAATAAAAATTAAAAGCCATTTTGAGTCTTGTCTTTATTATCTTTATTACTCAACATCCCCAGATCTACATACAGGCTGTGTATTATTTGCAGTTAACTGATGTTTAAGTGACAGTTAATGTGACAGGCCTTACTCAAGTGTTAAGGGCTAACGACACTACACACGTGCGATCATTGATGCAATTAACGGATCAATTTCCTACCGCACAGTATCGTGAGCAGCCGGGCGAAGCGGGGCGGTGAAGAATCAAAGAAATTTGTTCTCACCTTTTGCCGACACTGGAACAGTTATTCGCACTTCGAGACAAACCACAGTAAATACCTGTAAAAGCGGGACTCGGGACAAAATTTTATATCGAGATATCGAATTATTCGAAATAACGAAAATCGAGATATGCGATGTTTATTTATATAGATAAAGAAGAAAAAAAGTTGGGACATTGAACTTACTTCGACATATCGAGAATATCGAGATATCCGATGTCGAGATAACGAGAGTGGACTGTAGATGATTTACCAAGAAAAATTTAAAATATCTTTAAAACTGTATCAACAATAAATAAATAAATTGCAACAACATAGCAAACATCTGTAGCTTTACAATAACACCAAACAAATAAGTCACATTATGAAATGGGAAAGACAAAATATTTTTCATTCATATCCCATTAGAAAACATACAAATAAATTGTCCCAACATTTGCTCAAAGATTCATTAAAGAAATGTGTTTTGAGTTTGATCAGAAAATGAAGCATTTATTATCACATTTTTTCAGAAAAAATCAAGACACATAGCTTCCTTTGTGACTTGTTAAAAGAGTATGAATGTAAAGATCTGCCCACCATTCAATGAACGTTCAATTTCTCATGCAATTTTAGTTCAGGTAAAGATGGAAAGAAATAATTATTTGACACACAAAAGTTAACATTATTTGATGTATGTATTTCACATGATTAACGGCTCTTTTCATGTATACCTCAGTTGTGATCCAGTGATTTGTTTGCCCAATTGGGAAAAGTACCTGTACCATACAAATTTGAGAAAAAATATCACAAAAACGCTAAAATTAGGAAAATTTGCACCATGTTATCTTTAGTTTGGGAACTTTGGGTCTTTTAAATTGCTTGGTATAAATTGCACAAAAAATTCAAACATTCATTTACATGCATTTTGGCTTGAAATGTTAAGTTTGAGTACTCATTTTATTTCTTCATTTTAAGATAATGCAAGTTTGGACTAAAATTGACGAAATTTTTCTTTCCTTTTGGGAATTTTTTAGAAGAAAATCGGAAAATTAGTAGTTTTTTCTCAATTGTGAGAGTACCTTTTATTGGTACTTTATAAAGAAGCAATAAGAAGTTGTGATCAATTTCCAACAAGCAACTTTGCATCATCATCATACAACCTGAACAAAAGTAAACACTGCTTATAATATTAACAACACCAAAATTAATTCATACAAGATGCTTATAGCAAAAACTGTCACCACTTTCAGTCAAATCACCTTAAAACCTCATCATCATCTTAAATAAATTTGCATTTAAAGAAACATTACCCTTTAAGCACAAAATATACACTGCTATATCTTACATACCAGTAATCACAAACAACAACAACAACAAGAAAAACAACAACAGACTGGCCAAATCACTTGATGTTTGTCTGTTTTTTTCAAAAGGAATATTAGGTTCCGTAGAGTAAGTTTAAATATAACTCAATTTTAGTTGCAAAACACATATAATTATGTTTCTTTAATTACAAATTCTACACTTCAACTTTTAATTCAATTTTTTATCAAGGATTTTTTTAACCTTTTCCTCAAATTTCCAAATTTTCCCCCGATTTTTGCCACATATTCAATAGTCTTAAAGGGAAAATGTTTCACCGATTTTTCTGTTTCACATAGTTGATGGATACCCTTAACAGCAAAAACAAAAACAGCAAATACAAAACAAAAAGATACCATATTACTTAAGCTAAAATTTATTTTACATCACCAGGCCTTGAAGACTTGACCTGTAAGAAGTACAGACTTTATAAGAATAAGAGAACAATAGAATAGACCAAAATGAATGAGACATGTGTCCATAGGGCATGGAAAAAAATTCACTCTTTTCTCAAAACTATGATCATGTCAAATTTACTGGACCTTTAACAACAATAGCACAAAAGCATACACATGTAAACAGAAATTTCATATACCATATCATCAAGAGTTTTCCCACATTTAACATAAACTAAATTTATTTCTAGATTGGTAAAAAGGTTTTTCTTAGATTTAGTTTAACCCTATTTATTTTTGCTCTCTTGCATTGAAAACTCTCAGTTTATTGAAATGCTCTTAAATCCATTGTCTGGGCCTAGCAACCAGTACATTTTGTAATTAGTGTCTTTGGGGGAGATCTAAAGATCTCTCCAACAGTGGGGTTAAAACCGATGAACTCCTTGTCGCTAGATGGACATCATATCCATTACACCATGGGGACCTTAATTAAATTTGACCGGGTGACCTTGTTTTCAACACATGTAACCCAAATTCAATATCAGATTTGAAAGTGTCAAGATGAAAATTCTGACCAAGGTTGCCATGGAGTAGTGGATATGGTGTCTACCTAGCAACCAATAGGTCACAGGTTCGATCCCCACTGTGGGAGAGTTTTTTAAATCTCCCCCAAGGCACCAAGTACTGGTTCTATGTCCCAGGAAACGGAATGGATAGCGTTTCAATCAGCCATAGGCTTTCGATGCAATTGAGCTAAAATTAATAGGTTTAACCCTTTGCATGCTGGGAAATTTGTCGTCTGCTAAAATGTTGTCTGCCTAATTTCTAAAATTAGCATTTTCTTAGATTTTTTTCAAAGAATCTTATCAGAATAGCAAACAGTTTGGATCCTCATGAGACGCCACGTTCTGTGGCGTCTCATCTGGATCCAAACTGTTTGCAAAGGCCTTCAAAATTCGGTTCCCGCACTGAAAGGGTTACACTAAACTAACAACATGACCAAGTATGATCTAGATTGAGTCATACTTGTAACATCTAGGGTGGTAACAAGGTTTTGTAAAATTAAAATACAAAAGCTAGTACATGTACTTATTAGTCTAACATTTAGTTAATTGTTTACAAATTCATTTTACGAAAATGTATGCATATGTATGTTTGTCTGATAATTTGTGCTATTCGTTTTATTTTATATGTTCTGTAAAATAAAAACAAGAAAAAGAATCGTTTTATTCCACCGTTTGTTACGAGTAGAAATATATTGCTATCTGACTAGTTTACGTTTTTAAGTAAGCCTGTAACCAAACCATGCGAATTTTACAACGTTTTATTTTTAAGGAATCAAAGAAGTCTTCTGTCAAATGTTTATTTCGAATTATCGTTAATCCAAAGTTTTTTTAACGGTTCCGACGACTTCGAAATAACGGTGTTGAAGTGTAGTCAAACTAAACCATAGACTATGATAAAACAAAGTTACATATGTGTATGATAAACCTTTTACATGATTTAAAAAGTAGCAAAACATTTTACCATTCTTGTGTTCATTCAGATTTTTATTTATTCTTATTTAAAAAAGTGTTTGATGATAACAGGCCCTTTTAAGATCAATCACACGTACAATGGTCTTCAATGTAAAGAACTTCAATGCAACATTTAGCGCACAAGCAAAATATTGTGCAGATATTCACCTCTTAAAAACATGTAAGCAATATCACTTGATGCTATAGACTAGATTGGTTTTCTATTACATAGAAAAAGTAACAATTCTTGCGATAAAAATAAACCTATCTATTTATAAAAATTTGACTCCATATTAGACATATGTGCGAACAATTCATTCACCTTAGAATATGACGATTCATCAAAGCATTTCAGCACCTCATCCATATCGGCGACACAATTCAACTCCAAATCTCTAACATTCTTAATTATCGCTGAAGCCTTGGCCTCACTCTGAACTTGCAATGTCAGCAATTTCTCGTGTGCAATATAAAGGGGATGCCTTCGCTCGACCTTGCCTCCAAACCTCGGCTGTTTTCTGGCAGGATCGTCCGCACCGTGATCGGGCGACGTCGTCAAGTGACCAATCGAAACGTTAGGCGTGAATATGAACGGCTTAAACATGCTGACTGCTGGGTCGGGAGTGCCTGTGAACCAATGGCAGCAAGGCATGCCCGTTGCTATGGAGGCAGAGGTGCTGTTTCTAGGTAACATGGAGACCTGACTACCGCAGGTGCCAGATTGCCTGTTGATGCCGCTGTCCGTGTCCCGGAGTATGTTCATCATGTCGGTCACTGAGAAGGTACCTGAAATGTACGAGAGAAAATCATGATCACCCGCAATATGAGCCTTGTTCTGGGAAAATGGGGCTTAATTCATATGCGTAAAGTGTCTTCCATGATCAGCCTGTGTAGTATGTACACGCTTATCTGGGACGACACTTTCCACTATTTCATGAAAAGCATGCAACAAATAGAGACTCTCTAGAGACTTTTTCCTGGGTAGAACCAGAAATTAGTGTCTTTGGAAAAGACTTGGGAACGCTCCGAATGGCGGACCAAACCTTTTAGTTTGTACAGTCCAACAGTTAGCTAGGCAGACATCCATTACACCTCTGCGACCTTTCAGTTTGGTAATGGGTAATATTATCACTACATGTAGAAAGGGAGATAACATATGCACCAGCATATGTAAAAATTAATAGATATCATTTTTAAGGAATTTTTAGTGTATAACCATTATAGTGGGTGATAAATAGAGAATATTACAAGAATGTAGTTTTCCAGTGATTTGGTAAGGCAAAAGCTGATTGTGTTATGTTAAGGTTTAATAAGATTTCCCTCAATAAAAAAATGCAAAGTCATCAAACACCACCGCTTGTAATATTCTAATTACTATTATATACCTGCTAACAAAAAAATAAAAAATAATAAAAATTGAAAAACGCTATTTTAAGCCCATGCATGCATCGTATAAGGTACATGTGCATTGACAATGCCATTGTTTAAAATTAATCAAAAATTTCAACTGATCTTCAATCTCAAAATTCACAGTATTCAGAGCTGTATCAGGATTGTTATTTTGCTCTTTGTCATATTGGGATCTTATTTTGTATGGACTGTCCACTTCTTATTATTAATATTATGTGTAGCTTAAAATCAGTGATAAAATATTTGGACTCAAACATGAAAATTCTTCCGCTGTCATTTGCCAAATTTGCCAGTGGTAAACATTTAACAATTCTGGAAATTAAAATAATCTTTTGCCGAAAACATGCGGTGAATGTATTTACTATTTAGAGCCGTACTAGATAAAATCTGCACAAAGTCTTAATGAATAAGAGTTAAAAATGTTGTTAATGCTTCCCACCTACCATTCTCTGCATATTTCTTCATCAATTTTCGGCCGTTACAGAATCGTAAAATAACACTGGACATGGAATCCTGGTCAAAAACTTTTGCAAAGTTAAACTCGCCATCTTCAGGATTGTACAGTTTGAGGCCGGTTGCCTTTTCGACCAGATTTGGGGAAGACAGGTCATATTTTGTAGTGATTGTCAACTGGTTTGATATGTTCCTCACCCCTTCTGCAACGAGAAAATGTTGCCAAATCTTTCAACGCAATATTATGTGACATTGGAATAAGACTTCAAACTTGGAGTAAACTGTTATGTTTTTTTTAACAATCATTAAATGCATTTACACATTGTATTTATTGATGTATTGATATTGATTGATACGAATTTGAATTTAAGTGGTAACAGGTAAATTACACATTAAACAAAAAATGCATTCTTAATTTAAATGGGCACTTGTTAAAAATCATGCTTCCTATCACATTAATTTTGATAAATTGAAATGAGACCTTTTATATGATCATAACTCTGTTTATGTATGAAAGTGAGTCCTCCCATTATTTTAGTGTTTGGGAAAAAGTCATTTGATTTGATAGCACACATCAAAAGACGGAAAAAACAACAACACAAAACTACCTACATGAGCAATCTTAATAAACCAGGATTCAACAATAAAATCTGATGTCTACTAGACCATAATTGACGAAGCAAATAACCAAAATTGTGTCACATTTATTCAGGATGTATCAGAAAAATATCAGTAAACACAGAAAACTTATACAAATTTATATAAAACTATAAAAGTGCCAGGATTGTTTGTGATCATTTTTCCCTGTAACGAGCTTGCTGCAATGTTACCTGTGACCCTTTCTGCAACCCACAATTTCCCGGCCGTCTCCAGCACCCAGGCCTCTGTGCAGTCAGCAATGATGAAACTGTTGTGGTAGTACATGTCTCCACCCTCCGCGCAGGCTCCACCCTGACCGTGGGTCTCCAACAGTGCTGTGATCACCTCCAGGCTTTCACGGGCACTTGACCCGCGTTCCAAGCCTAGCCTAACAGGGGAAATTGATATATGATATTTTATATATGAAGTAACAGAAAAGAGAATATTAGTTTAGTGTTCAATACTACTGCACAAACTAAAAACAAGAGCTGGGTTTGTGAAACACAATGCGCCCTATTGCACTGTGGAGCCACACAGCAGCTATATCCCAATTGAAAACATCATGACCATGTTACTGTCCATTGATATTTGACAAAGTTACGGTCCATGGAAAGCATCTGAAAGCATTTTTGAAAAAACAGTTATTATAGAGAAAAAATAAATGGATCAGAATCAAACTCACATTTCATCTGTAAGTAATGTAGGTTGACTCGCACATACCAAAAATCAGCTAAATATCTGAAGGCTTTTCTTTCATGAAAACCTCTGTAAAACAGTTATTAAAGAGTCCAAGGCCCGTACATTTGCAAAAAATCAATAGACCAAAACGAAGCTAATACTTCATCTGTAGGTAATGTAGGTAGACTCACAAACCAAAAATTAGCAAAATATCTAAACGAATTTTGTGAAAACCCCCTGGTATAACAGTTATTATAGAGAAAATTTCTATGTCCAATGCTCATAACTTCGACAAAAATCAATGGACTTACACTTCATCTGTAAGTCATGTAGGTATGACATGTCCAATATCATCGCACGAAATTTAGAGGTCCATTCTTGGTAGACATTATATTAATCATAATTCTAACCTTAAGAGGTCAATTCTTTGTAGACACTATATTAAACTCAAATCTAACCTTAAGAGATGCATTCCTGATCATGAAGACACTATATTAAACTTAAATCTAGCATTAAGAGATCCATTCCCAGTAGACACTACATGTATATTAAACATATTTCTAAGCTTAAGAGGTCCATTCCAGGTAGACACTATATTAATCATAATTCTATTTCTTCAGAGGTCCATTCCAGGTAGACACTATATTAATCATAATTCTAACCTTAAGAGGTCCATTCCAGGTAGACATTATATTAATCACTTAAGAGGTCCATTCCAGGTAGACATTATATTAATCATTATTCTAACCTTAAGAGGTCAATTCCAGGTAGACATTATGTTCATCATAATTTGTACCTTAAGAGGTCCATTCCAGGTAGACATTATATTAATCATAATTCTAACCTTAAGAGGTCAATTCCAGGTAGACATTATATTAAACTTACATCTTACTTTAAGAGATCCATTCCTAGTAGACACTACATGTATATTAAACATATTTGTAAGCTTAAGAGGTCCATTCCAGGTTGACACTATTTAAACATATTTTAAACCTTAAGTGGTCCATTCCATGTAGACATTATATTCATCCTAATTCTTACCTTAAGAGGTCAATTCTCGGTTGACACTAAATAATATTAAACTTAAATCTAACCTTAAGAGTTCCATTCCCTGTAGACACTACATGAAATTAAAATCAAACCTTAAGAGATCCATTCCCAGAAGGCACTCAGTGTAATCCTCGGCTCCATTCAGCTTTGTCCACACTGCCTCGTTACCTATGACAACGCCTTTCTCGTTGGCCCCCATTTCTGCGCCCCACATCCAGGCTGGTTTGCTGAGGATCACCGCATTGGTGCTCAGCGCATGATCCACCTCTATGTAGGTGCACTAAAATGGTGAGCATTAAGTGAAACAAATTAAATCATGAAATGGAAATAACGATTTGTTTCTGTTAATTCATTTAGAAAGAAACATTATAGGATATGTTACTTTTATTTAATTTCAAATGTTTGGCCACTGGCTTCAAAGACACGCTCATATTATTTTACATTACAGAAAGACACTTGAAGAAAGAAATTAAAAAATGCATCAATGCAATTGCAATATTATGCTATCCATTTACACAGAACATTAATTTGTGTGATTGTTTATTACAATTAAGTCATTCTTGAAACAAGGGCTGTTTGTAAAACATGCCTGCCCCCAAATGGGCTGTCAGTTGTAGTGGCAGCCATTGTGTGAATACGTTTTTTGGCACTGTGACCTTGACCTTTGACCTAGTGACCTGAAAATCAATAGGGGTCATCTGCCAGTCAAGATCAATGTACTTATGAAGTTTCATGGTCCTAGGCGTAAGCATTCTTGAGTTATCATCCGGAAACTATTTTACTCTTTCGAGTCACTGTGACCTTGACCTTTTACCTAGTGACCTGAAAATCAATAGGGGTCATCTGCCAGTCATGATCAATGTCCCTATGAAGTTTCGTGATCCTAGGCGTAAGCATTCTTGAGTTATCATCCGCAAACCATTTTACTGTTTCAAGTCACAGTGACCTTGACCTTTGACCTAGTGACCTGAAAATCAATAGGGGTCATCTGCCAGTCATGATCAATGTACCTATGAAAGTTCATGATCCTAGGCTTAAGTATTGTTGAGTTATCATCAGGAAACTATTTTACTATTTCGAGTGACTGTGACCTTGGACTTTGACCTAGTGACCTCAAAATCAATAGGGGTCATCTGCCAGTCATGGTCAATGTACCTACGAAGTTTCATGATCCTAGGCATAAGCGTTTTTGGGTTATCATCCAGAAACCATCTAGTGGGGACGGAGACCCCACCACAACAGTACATAATATAATTTGCAAGTGTGGTCCTAAACTGCATCCAAGACCGAGTCACTGTGACCTTGACCTTTGACCTAGTGACCTCAAAATCAATAGGGGTCAGCTGCCAGTCATGATCAATGTACCTATGATCCTAGGCCTAAGCGTTTTTGAGTTATCATCTGGAAACCATCTGGTGGACGGACAGACCGACCTACCGACATGTGCAAAACAATATTCCCCCTCTTCTTCGAAGGGGGGCATAAAAAAGTAAAGTCAGAATGTCGCATTTTAAGTCAGAATTGCAAGCTAGTGAAACCACCATGCAATTTCCAATGCCACCTAGAGCTTTGTCACAGACGTGACGAATACCCCCACATGCCGCATTGACACAGAATATTTTGCATGTTGTCTTCACAAAAAACAGCAGACAACATGCTCAATGTTTAAAATGCACTAAGTGACCCCGTGACTTAGTTTTTGACCCGGCATGGCCCATGTTGGAACTTGACCTACACATCATCTAGATACAACTTCTGACTAGGTTTGGTGAAGCTCTGATGAAAACTACTTGAATTAGAGAGCGGAAACCATGCTCAATGTTTGAACGCACTTAGTGACCCCGTGACCTAGTTTTTGACCCGGCATGACCCATATTCGACTTATCTATCTCTGTATACTGCCAACCGCTCTTTCGAGTATTATAGGCAGAAGGACATTATCCAGTCCGTTTCCTGGAAAGAACCAGTACTAGGTGAGATAATGAGAACGCTCCCCGAGTGGGGTTCGAACCCACGAACTCCCGATGGCTAGGCGGACACCTCATCCACTACACCACCGCGATCTTACTACACCAACGCGATCTTGACTTGACTTGACCTAGACATCATCTAGATACAACATCTGACCAAGTTTTGAGAAGATCAGATGATAACAACTTGAAATAGAGAGCGGACACTTAATACATGTACGTACCGACCGACTGACAAACAGACCGACAGACATACAAGCGCACTCCTATATACCCCCCTAAACTTCATTTGTGGGGGTATAATTAAGTACCAAATCATTTGTGAGATTTTTTAAAGTTTTCACTACGTACATATAAAAAACAAGTACCACTCAGGAATGGGAAACCTTTTATCACTAATTTGTTACAACTAGATTGTTAACTTTTGCAGGTAGTCTCAAATATATTTCTCATTATCTTTTCATTCCTCAATTTAAGATTGAGTGTATATTTTTACTCAATTTTAATTGTAATCTACATTAATATTTGACATAAAAACTTATTTAATTCCCTAAAATAAAACTCATGTCATGAGTGAAAATACACTGTGTATATCTGTATATGAATTGGTTATCGATAAGATTATTTAAATTCAACAGAATATACAAACTCTACTATCTACACTTTAGACCATATCATTCTGTAAATAGCTTAACGTTTTGCTTATAAACCTGTCAATATTGGTAATAAGATATGGGTACTTGAACAACTAAAGTAGAACACGCTACACAATCGCATGACTGGATATCACCTGACATGGGTTAGGTTAGTTGCAATTTCAAGATTTAAATTAGCAAGGAAAGAAGTTATGAATAGTTACAAAATGGCTTCTAATTTAGAGAGTTCAATTCATAGAGGATCAGAATCATTCTTTGACTTTTCTTGTTTCCCCTGTCAGGAAAATGACAGAAACACGGAGGCTGAATTTTACTGTGGGGACTGTTCTAAATTTTACTGTAGCAAATGTGTGGAGTATCACAACTATCTTTACAAGAAGCATGAAATTTTGGACAAGACAAACATCAGCCAGTGGCCTGAGACTAATGTGGGTGAACAAGAGATTTGTCAGGAGCATAAGAAGGAAAAACTGACAGGATTCTGTGAGGACCACAGTCAGCTGATATGTCATGCCTGCCATGTCCACACTCATCAGTAAGTAAAAAAAGACTGTACTTTATATAAATATGTTTTGTGCACATGTTTTTTATTTATTTCTTATTTGACAATCAACCTGTGTACAGAGGCCAGTCCGGGGAAGTGGTCAAAGTGGCTGATCTAAGCAGATGAATGCTACAGTCAGGTAACAAGCATAGCAATATACAGTCCAATCTATGTACAGAGGCCAGTCAAAGGGGTGATCAAAGTGGCTGCTTTGGGAAAGTGAATGCTACAGTCAGGTAACAAGTATTGCAATATACAGTACAACCTATTTACAGAGACCAGTCAAGGCAAGTGGTCAAAGTAGCTGATTATGGCAAGTGAATGCTACAGTCAGTAACGATCTATTGAGTATTGCAATATACAGTCAAACCTGTGTACAGAGGCCAGTCAATGCTACAGTAAGGTGATCACATTTTAAATTGTTGGGCAGCTTATAGGATCAAAAGCTTTGAAAACCTCCTGTGTGAACAAACATCATTTTCATTCAAACAAACACAAGCTTAGCACATCTGATCTTTTTGTTCATACAACGTGAAATACTTGTGTTACAAGCTCAATAATATTTCATCATTTATTAATCTGATTCCATTTCAGTGTAAGCTAGAAAGTTCAGTCAAAAAAAAAATGTTATTTTAAAATCCATATTTAATTTTGCAATAACTACCTTTACTAATAATTAAATGGAGATAATTATTTAAAGCATTCTATGATACTTATTTCATGAAGATTTTCCAATAATTATCCCAATAAAATTAACCTTAACAACATTTGAAGTACTCACGCTGCCATCACAATTTTCTATAAAAAAAGGGGGAAAATTTACTTTCAATTTGCAAAAAAGTGGCCAAAACGGATTTTCATTTATTTTTCTCTTAAAAAAATATCATTAGTTACTCGACTGGAAACCATTCCTGCCTGCGGGAATCTCAAACATGTATACGCCACAAAATATTCTGAAGATCTAGCCAGTATAACCTAAGCTACGCCCCTTGAAGAAGTCTAATAGGAAGAAATAAACGTATTATCAAATCAGAACGCATTAATTGCCACACATGAAAAGTGCCCACATGCTTCAATTGAAAGAGTTGTTATAATTTGAAGCATTTGAGGGGTTTAGATTTGTTTGGTTTGATGTTCCTTATACATGTGTACGTATCGTTTGTTCTGTATCAACACTGTGATAATTAATTCGTGATAAACAAATATGGTGTCCATGGATGCTCGAAGAAATTAGTGCCTGTGGTAAAGTAATTTTATTAAGCATTATTTTCATGATTGCGCTAACCAACAATGAAATTAAATGTTATTAGTAAATATGTATGCTGGAGGCTAAGTCTTGATAGTGAAGTAGAATCTTGGCAGATACTGTTATGATACCATTATATTATGTAGATTTTTTATGGAAAGCACACATAAATATGAATGAAATAACGTTCATTTTCTTTGCATTGGTATTGCATGGTAATAATTGGTTAAGAGCTACACACTACGTAAATTAATTGTATATGCGTTTTAGACTAGGATTTAAAAATGGCTACAAAATGGCTCTTATTTTTAAAATGGCGAAAAAAGGCAAATATGGGTGGCAAACAAAAAATTTAATCCAGCGAGAGCCCTGATATGATTTGTTGTCTCAGAATGGGTCAATTTATTATAATAAGGAAAATTAACTTAATCTGATTCTTTAATTGCAGAATAGACAATATGACCTGCAATGTAAGAGACAACAATGCTAAGGCCACAATTAAAATATTGTTGGTTTGCCCTTTACCGACCCTAAATTTTACAGGTGGGTAGGTAGGTAGGAAAATTATTTTATTTTATTTGAGAAATTATATTTTTAATACACTAATAGTCTATGAATATTTAAAACACTTTTATTAAAGCACTGTTGCAGTGTACGAAGCCCTATGTAGCTTAACATTATCTTGTTTGCTGTTTCTTGCATATATTAATATCAAATGCATGCTTGTGTGTTATTACATCAAATATTTGTTCATTATAATATGATGTTAATTGCTCAAATGCATTTGTAATTATTTAACAGCCAAACAGCTTTTATTTTTAACTTAAACCTTTCCCTTAAATTGGGCTTAATTAGCATGCAACAAGCATTGAAGAAGTGTAGAAAGACAGCCCAAAGCCTTTAATGGAAAAATTCAGACATGGCGAAAGACCGTCACATTTTACAGGCCAGACTTGCCTACCAGGAGAAACTATTCACAGGCCAGTTGAAATTGTTACAGGCCTCAATTTTAAGTGTTTGACCGGTTAGTGCATAGTCTCAGCATGGAAAAGTAAATTCATAAAAGGGCAAACTGAACATTATTATAAAGCATTATTTCTTCTTGAATGCTCTGAGCTTTTATGAGTACATACGTACAGCTCAGAGGGTCAATAGCTGGGAGTTGTATTATTGCAACTAACATAAGCATGAAAACTTGATTTGAGGAAATAAATTAAGGGTGTTAGTTTCAGTTTGTGGATATACTAACGCTTTAAACATATATACTTGAGTGTTGTCGATGTATTTAGCTAAGAGACATTAATAAATTAAATAAGTTTACCTTTACATATCCATTTCACTAACATGCCATTACAGTAAACTGTTTAGTGTGGCAAACATAATAAAGCAGAATATGCACATGAATCTGATTAAACACAGATCCACTTGCATATAAATCAAATCATGTTTGTCTTTTATTTTGCATTTTCGAAAGATAATCCTGTAACTGTTAGATGTATTTTTCTTTGCGAGTAGACTGCATTCCAATTTTCAAACACTTAATCACTTGTTCTGTGACATTCAGTTCATACATTTCCAAAAAAAGAGAGTTTTATTTGTATCTAAAACCTATGCTCCATCGTAGAATGACACGCTCTTTTCATTAATCGATACTAATTATTTGATGTCCGTCGTAAATTCGATAGTCATTTGTCCTCGCTGAGCATCGTTATTTCTTTTAATTGTCTGCCATCTTGGATCACGTTAACAACACGTGTACAACGAACGTAAACTCGTATATGTCCGACTACTTTCGCGAACCAATACTTAAGTATGATGTCGTTCGGCCATTTTCACGGAACACCGCCGATCGCGATGCTGGTTATAGACGCTTGTATTACTGTCTATTCTGGGGCGTATGAAATTCCAACCATCGGAGCGACCTAGATCGGTCAGAGGCGATAATAATAGACAGGGATATAAATACGCGCATGAATAAATATTGCTTTCGGCTCTTTTATCATCGTCGAAAAAAACGAAAATAAAAAAAATACGTTTTCAGAAATCGCAATAAAAATTTTTGGGTCGGGGGGTAAAAAGTGGGTCGGTCGGTAAAGGGCAAACAAACTCAATTTTAATTTAGGCCTAATAGATTAAACCGAGTGTTTATTTTTCTCAACTTGCAATAATGCCTTGTGAACGCTAAAGGCAGGTGCAATTGCTATTGGTGTGAAATTAAATGGGTCCTGGTCGGCAACGGCAGGCTACACTCAGGAGAAATAAACAATGAATTTGATAGGGTGGGGGGTAGTCTGGGAATCTAGACTGACCGCTCATATAAGATGACCACAAACTCCGATTGGACTGTAGATAGATATAAGTAAAAGCATCTCTAGATATTGTTCGGAAAAATATTCATATGACAAAATAATATGCTTAAAAATAAATTGTATAGCTACCAATATTATCAATGCTTGACAAATCGCATACATAATCAACTTTAAATGTGTTTGTTTTTGCAGGTTATGCAGTCATGTGGTACTAATAGCTGACAAGGTTAAAGACCTCAATCAAAAAAGAGACTTAGAACAGTTGTCAGCAACTCTTAATACACAACACCAGCAGTTGATAAAGAAGAAACATGACTTTGAGGAAAATTTGCAGTCTCTTGAGAAATCTTACAAGAAAATTCTGGAAGAAATCAATGCTTTACGAAAGACTATAAATGACGCTTTGGATCAACTGGAGAAAAATACCAAGAAGGCTTTGGACACATTGTTGGTCAATGTGAAGACATCTATCAGAAATGACATTGAAAACTGCAATAAGTCCATAAAAAATATATCATGCTTACAAGAAAATTTGCTGACAAGTAAAGACAAAAAAGAAGCACTGAGTTTTATCAAGTACAGAAAATGCCTTGACCAGTCCCTCAAGGTAGAAGCATCTTTACAAGATATGACAGCAAATAATGAGAGGACACTAACCTTTAATCCTGATAGAACCATCCAACAAACCCTGTCTGCTCTATCTGGATTGGGACAAATACTGAGCACAGTTAAACAATCACAACCCACTAAAAGGACAACACAGAACACAAATACCAGACAGAATACACCTAAAGCATGCAGCCAGTCTGACCCTGGAAACCAAACAGCTTCAAGATTAAAGGTAAACACATCCATTCCAGAATCAAGTTCATCTAGACACTATAGCCCTGGAAACCAAAACAGTCATCTGCCCAAGTCAGGCCTGGTATCTGATCCTGTATCAAGCTCATCACACCAGCTGGTCCAGGGACATCAACCAGGTGCATTAAGCAAACCTGATCAAATCATAAAAGTGAAGAGTAGTAAGAAGTACAGTGTGAAGAATGAGGGTGATCTAGACATATGCTACATAAATGGTATCTGTGAGACAGCTTCTGGAGAACTTGTCATCACAGACCAATACAACAACAAAGTGAAGCTCCTGGATCAGACCTACAACGTGGTGGCCCACTATGACTTGCCTAGTACACCACGGTCCATGTGCAGCATTGACACCAGTCTGGTAGCAGTTACTGTGGGGTACAAACAAGTCCATGCTATCAGAGTGACCAATGATCAGTTGATAAAGGACAGGATACTGAAGCTCCAACATCACTGTAATGGTATTGCCCATGAGCATGGTAACCTGTACATAACAGATGGTACAGCTCTGTATCACTATACTCTGGATGGAAGACTGGTGAGGGAGATGTATAAGGATACATCAGGTTACAATGCAGGTAATTATTATTCCTAGCATTATTCTAATGTTCCAAACAGTTGGGCCCAGGCTTCTACCGTCATTGAAATTAAGGAGTTATAAGCTTCACATACCAGTAATCTTAGCAACCAATTGTATGTTTTGTAAATAATTAGCTTTACATGTTGAGCCTATGTCTAACATTTAATTTTTTATGCATATTCACAAATTTTTATCACAAGTTAACAATTTTATATTGAAGTTAAACAATGATGTCTTTGATAATTATTTCCAAACTTAAACATGTAACCAATGTATCAAAATAAAGAAATACAATATATGACATTCAGAATACATCTGGTCTCTATATATAGTTCACATTTGATGTTTTTAATTTCAGCAGTGTTCTAGTGTTATTTCATGTTCATTAATGTTATTAAGTGTTTTATTACGTAGTATATTCTACAAAAAAGCTGGACTTTATTACATGACAGGATCATTAGAATTTCATTTTTTATTATCATTACCTTTATTTCAATATAATAACAACATCTCATCATCACTGTCTTCTATACCACAGTGACCTCCTGTGCAGTGAGTCCAGATGGTGACAGGATATATGTGACCAACAATAACAGTAAAGAGCTGGTCACACTGTCCAGGGATGGCACAGTGATCTCCACCCTGACTGTACCTGACCTGAGCTCCCTTATAGGAGGACTACCTGGCCTACATGTGACAGATTCAGGACAAGTTCTTGTGTGTGGATACTTTACAGACACAATCATCCAAGTGGACAGAGATGGAAGACAGATACTGGCAGAGGTGGTCACAAAGAATAATGGTGTGATTCTCCCTGTGTCTGTCTACTACAGCAAGCACACACGCTCAATCATTGTAGGAGTGTACAGCAATAATGACATCATAGCGTTTAAGGAGCAGTGACTGTTGCAGAAGGATGATTTATAATCATTCATAATAATTTACACATTCATATATATAGTTCTCATTATAAAACATGACCTTTGACCTAGTGACCTGAAAATCAATAGGGGTCATCTGCGAGTCATGATCAATCTACCTATCAAGTTTCATGATCCTAGGAATAAGCGTTATTCAGTTATCATCCGGAAACCATTTTACTATTTCGGGTCACCGTGAACTTGACCTTTGACCTAGTGACCTCAAAATCAATAGTCATGATCAATGTACCTATGAAGTTTCATGATCCTAGGCATAAGCGTTCTTGAGTAATCATCCGGAAACCATTTTACTATTTCGGGTCACCATAACCTTGACCTTTGACCTAGTGACCTCAAAATCAATAGGGGTCATCTGCGAGTCATGATCAATGTACCTATGAAGTTTCATGATTGTAGCCATTAGCGTTCTTGAGTTATCATCCGGAATCCATTGTCTTTTTCGGGTCACCGTGACCTTGACCTTTGACCTAGTGACCTGAAAATCGATAGGGGTCATCTGCCAGCCATTATCAATCTACCTACGAAGTTTCAAGATCCTAGGCATAAGCGTTCTTGAGTTATCATAATGAAACCATTTTACTATTTCGGGTCACTGTGACCATGACCTTTGACCTAGTGACCTGAAAATCAATAGGGGTCATCTGCGAGTCATGATCAATCTACCTTTTAAGTTTCATGATCCTAGGCCTAAGCGTTCTTGAGTAAGTAAGTAAGTAAGTAAGTTTATTGTAAACAAAGGCCTCCGGCCCATAATACATCATGTTTACAAAATATATATATATATACAGATAATACAGAGAGTTGTCCCTACCTATATATATATATATATATATATATATATATATATATATATATATATATATACAATATCATTGAATGGAGAAAACAAACAAAAAACAAATATGAACAAACATACTTCCACTACAAGTATTACGTTCCATATGAAGAACGTATTAAATGGTAAACATAAAAGGCTATTTTTTTTTAATAACAAACTCATTTTCATTTCTTAACAGATCAAAGAAATTTGAAACAGTTTGCCTGCCATGATACCAATTATACAAATAGATTTGCCTAATGTCAGCATATTTAGAGCATTAAAAAAATACATGATATTCATCCTCTGTTTTTACAGATTCATTTTCTAATTGACAATGTGCACAATATTCTAAGATTTCTTGGTATTCCTAATTGACATGACGCCTTATCAGTGATCGCTCCGCCCACTTAATCACGTGGCTCAGCGGGAAGAAAACCTAGACAAGCTAACACATAAATAGCTTCTTTGCCTATAGACTGCATATAGATTTACGCAATTATTCCGGATTCTTTTATGGACTTGTTTAACACCATATTACACTTGTAAAGGGGTTGATGCCATTAAGTTATTCTGCAAATGCAAAAAATAAAGATTAAAGAGAACATCAGCTATTTATAACGGGTAAATCGGTACATTAAACACGCTCTCAAACGCTTGCGCGCTTACCGAAATCGAACCCGTTATTACGTGTAATGGTGGTATTTGCAATAAATTAACACTTCACCGGTATTTACCCGTGTTATTAACAAAATTATTACCGAAACATCCCCCCCTACCCGTGTATTTGACACGAAATAGCGCTTTATAACTGGGAATTCGGTGAAGTTTTACGCGCTTTCTGACGCCGGGTGGGTACCTCAATCCCACATGTTATTGCGTATAAAAGTGATATTAATCATATTAAACATTGCTTATGGGACATTTATCAATCACTATAATTTAAAGCGCAAAAACAACACAGTAAGTTTGGACATTGTCTGATATAACATTAGCATTGTACGAAATGGAATACGGTCAGGCTATTATAAATTAATAAGGCTACCAATATCAGACGCTCGCGCAGGTTCCGACTTCCCCGAAGTAACCGCATTTATTGGTTAACTAATATCAGTAATAATAACTCTTTTACAATAGCATTTATTGATACGTCTTTATTAAAATAATAACAAAATGGTTTTCACTTGTTTCTGACACACACAGAAACGCGATTTTTAACGGGGATTTCGTAAAGTTACACGAATTGGGTACCAAAATTCTCAATTATTTTACATGCACACGTGACATAATACATACTTAATAATGCCTAGTTATTGCTTATATGACATTTCAAGTTAGTGAAATAAATTAATGTTCTATAAAGGGGATCTCGGTAATTCTTGAAGCTTCCACTCGCTCTTGTCAAGACGGCATTGCCGCGTTGGAAATGGTATAAATTTAATTCATCTAACTTATCTTTCTGGATACCAAATGTCAGAGTTGCATTAACCCTTTTTACACCGTTTTGGCCATATTTCATTTCCGTTTTTTAATCCGAAAAAAATAAACGAAGCTCGTTTAAAAAATGAGATATAGGCATTCGAGCTCCTAGTGTGGATTAAAAGCGTTTATTGGTGACACCACATGAGTGCAAATGTGTAGATACTGTTAATAAGATAATATATCACATGTCACCTTCAAATAACATGTATGATGTCAATTAAGTGCATTACTATCAGAGTAATAAAACACAGCATGAATTAGGCTTCATGCTGGGTTTTATTTCTCTTTAAGTAATGCAGATGAACCTCGCTTCTGACCTAGTAACTGATAAAACTATTTTTTTTTAAAGTGAAATATTATGTGATAATCAGATCGATAACATAAACTTTTAAATCTGCTAGTATATTCGATAAAAATATATTATAATTGTCTTTGACAATGTTGACGTTCAGTTGTTCGTGGTGATGACCGCATGTATTTATACATCTCTTACACTTCTCAAGATCTCTTTTTGGCTTTGGAAACGATATAAATTAAATGTCACCATCTAATCTTTCAGGATATTGATTGTCAAGTTACATAATCCCCATTGACACCGTTTAACCATTTTTAATCGCTTTTTAAAGAGGAAAACAAAAGAAACTCGTTGGAATAAAAGTGAACCTAAACATGTAGCTTGTCTAGAAAATGGCGGACAGGTCGTTGCTAACGGCCCGATTAATCGATCGCTGATTGGTGGATCAAATCTAGTGGGTGGAGCGATCATAGATAAGGCGTCATGTCAATCGTCTACCTAACTCTATTTGAAACCTATGGCTTGAACAACGAAATCTCGCTAACGCTTGTCTGCAATGAAATGGCATTGTTATGTCTAAATATCGTTCCGTGTTTAATAAACTTTTAAACTGTCTGTAAGTATCGCATCTTGAAGAGTCATTTATATTTTCGTGCCAGGTTTGAGTTGCACAATCAGTAAGGCGTTGTTTAAAACGGAGCATGAATAAATCAATATCACCAACATCCTGTGAGAGCCAAATAAAGCCGAACCCATATTTAAAAAGAAGCTCCTTTACATCCGTAGCCCAATTTCGCCTTCCAATATCATCTAATGACTTTAACATTTTATAACAGTTTTTTGGATATCTTTTATCAGGCATCTGGAGAAGTTTACACCAGTATTTTATACATTTTGAGTGATAAATGACGTACATTGGTAAGCGACCACATTCTCCTAAAGCTACACAGTTATTGACCTTAGTTTTTACGCCCAGAAAGTACTTGCAAGCTTCAATTTATGCACGCTCTATTGAATCACTATATGTGAATCCCCAGATTTCTGATCCAAATTTGAGTATGGGTGTTACCATGGCATCAAATAATTTAAAGAACTCTGTACAGCAGAAATATCTAAACGGAATTCGGTATTCTTTAATGGCAAATAATGCTTTTCGCCCCTGCGCGGCTAATTTAGTTTTTGCAGCCGATCAGCATAACTTTGGGGTATAAAGGATGCCCATATATTTATAGACGGACGTTATATTTATTGGACAATTATTGAAATACCATTTTTCATAGTGACGTAATGGACCCCCATTTCTAAATACCATAACCTCAGTTTTTTTAAGATTTAAATTCATGCTTGTTAAGGTACAAAATTCTGCAATAGCATTTATCTGCAACTGAAGATTTACAGCAGTATCTGCACAATTTGCAATATCATTAGCAAAAAGTATACAAAATATGTCAGGGATATCGTTTGTTACAAATATTCCAGTATCGCACTTTTGTCGAATAAATGAACACAGATCATTTATATATATATAAAAATAAAGTTATCATCCGGAAACCATTTTACTATTTTGGGTCACTGTGACCTTGACCTTTGACCTAGTGACCTGAAAATCAATAGGGGTCATCTGTGAGTCATGATCAATCTACCTATCAAGTTTCATGATCCTAGTCCTAAGCGTTCTTGAGTTATCATCCGGAAACCATTTTCCTATTTCGGGTCAACGTGACCTTAACCTTTGACCTAGTTACCTCAAAATCAATAGGGGTCATCTGTGAATCATGATCAATGTTCCTATTAAGTTTCATGATCCTAGGCCCAAGCGTTCTTGAGTTATCATCCGGAAACCACCTGGTGGACGGATCGACAGACCGACTGACATGTGCAAAGCAATATACCCCCTCTTCTTCGAAGGGGGGCATAATAATTTCATGTGGTGACAAATCTTTATCCTTAAACTCAAAATAATTTTCTTTTACAGAATATTATTCTAACTAGGCTTTAGGGTTCTTCAGTTATCATCCGGAAACCATCTGGTGGACGGACTGACCGACCGACCGATCCACCGACCGACATGTGCAAAACAATATACCCCCTCTTCTTCGAAGGGGGGCATAAATATCAAAATTTACTATAAGCTGTATAAGAATAATTGTATGTTTTAACGAAAATGGTTTTGGAAAATCAGTCGCAACAGTACTTTTATTAGGGACTGTTACAACGCTAAGATCATGTCATCCTTTAAACTCAATTAAAGGGAGATTTACAAAATAAAGTATACATTACATGTATTAGCAATATTTTACAGTATCTACAGAAACAGCCCTATAATCTGGAGCCTTGAAGCAGCAGGGCTTCTTTTCTTGATTTGGGACAAAAGCATGGATTTCCAAATAGGGTGTGTGGGTGTGTGTGGGTGTGTGTGGGGGGAACCAATCAAACACAATCAAGAAAACTGAAAATGGGAAAAAAATCAAACCTTAGCTTGAAATTTGGGAAAAACTGCATCCTTCTAAAAATGCTTATGAGAGTCATTTCTTTTTGGAGAAAGGGGCCACTGTAAGGCTTCTGCCAAAAAAGGAAACAAACCCTGATCAAAGCATTCATTAGCATTTGAAACATGCTATTTTCATATTAAACGTAGTGATTTGGAAAGGGGTTTTGCAAGCTCCTCCGTGACATAACCAATCACAGTAACTAACAACAAGAGCACCGCATAACGGGTGCCAAAGCTCGGCTGCGGATGCAGTTTTGAATAAATGAAAGCTTGTTAGATTTTTTTATTTTTTTTTTTAGAGGTCACAGTGACCTTGACCTTTGACCTAGTGACCCAAAAATGGGTGTGGCGTGTAGAACTCATCAAGGTGCATCTACATATGAAGTTACAAAGTTGTAGGTGGAAGCACTTTGATTTTAGAGCCAATGTTAAGGTTTTATCACGGCAGACGGCGAGCTGGCTATGACAACACCTCAGGTTTTCTCCAAAAACAGCCAAGCTAAAAATCAATTGGTTTGTTAAATGTTTTAAAATGATTAATTTGATCAGCAATAGGTTAATATTACAGGTACATCCCTGCAGAGACCTTTCCACAGAGATCTTTACTCACTTGCAAATGTTCTTGTCACACAGGTACCATTTTTATTTGAAGCTCTTAACATTATCACCCGTAAGACAAGAATATAAACAAAATTCACCCAATCCAAGCTGCAGTATTCCCCCTGATTGGAACCTAGCATTACCACTTGTATTACAAGCACTCAATTAAATTTTTCCTAAGACATTTTTTCAACAGAATTCACTCGATCTGCCCAGCAGGTTTTCCCCTGGTTTATATTTAAAGCTCTCAACATTATCACCCCTTAGAGGCAACGATATGCATTCAATTCCACCTGCAGTTTCTCCCCTGGTTGAAAACTTGCAGCGGGCCGGTAGATCACTTCCTGAACCTCATTGTCCGGCCTGTCAGAGTTCTTGCCGAAGATCACATAGCCACTGGCTGTAGCTGGCAGCAGTGCTACAAACGTGTCACAGGATAATGGGAATTTGTCCATTGCGGAATTCTAGGAAGAGAAAGGCAGCACATTATACGTCATTAAATTACTAAATTTATGCAATTTAAAAACACACATCAAGTTTTCTTTTTTTTTATGTCGTTATATGTAGCATAGACCGTAGAGATGTTGATATCTTTGGGATTCGTCAATTGTAAAAATCTAGGAAGAGATAGGCAGCACATTAAACTACCAAATGTATGACGATGTAAAAACACACAATACGTTTTCTCAGGAGCTTTGGTATCTGCCAATTGTTGAAATCTAGGAAGAGATAGGCAGCAAATTAACTTATTAAATGTGTGGCAATGTAAAAACACGCAATATTGTTTCTCAGGTTCTTTGGAATCTGTCAATTTAGAAATCTAGAAAGTGATAGGCACCACATTTAGCTTCTTAACCCCTCTACTTGAATATATTAAGAAAGGACTTCAATTTAATTTTATTTTCTAAAGGATTTCAAATGTGTCAAAGTGCGTTTCTGTGTGCACGGATATTTACGAAGCGATCGATAAAATATTAAATTTGTACAAATACGCTGCATCCGATATGAAGGTAACTTAGTTATAAAACAAACTTTCTTAATAAAAATGAAACTTCAGTAAATCAACCGTGGTGGGATAGAGAATGTAACGCGGCTAAACAAACAAAGTACGCAGCATTACGAAGATTCCGGTTAAGTAATGATGTAACGGATTATCAATACTATATATCACTCCGTAGAGGGTTTTAAAATATGTGCTCGGCCAAAAAAACAAGTGTATCAAACGACGAAAAGAAACGAATTGGTTTTATCGGGTACTAAACCAGAGTTGTTCTTGAAATTAATAAAAGGTAGTCATAAGAAGAACAACAAAGATTCTTGTAATATAGATCCATTTCATGGTATGAATATTTTAAAAGCCTTCTTTGTAAAGACAATCAACCGTGTCTAAATGAACCTAGAGGTTAACAAAACTGAAGATGATCAAGATAAAATTTTAAACACAGAAATCACTAACTAAGAAATAATAAAAAGTATTTCAAAACTCAAAGATGGAAAATTGCAAGGGACTGATGACCTTGGGGTGGAATTTTATAAAAATACAATGCATATGATAACACCTTTACTTCGAGATTTATTTAATAAGATTCTAAATACAGGGCATTTTCCAAATACTTGGCGGGATAGTATAATTGTGCCAGTATATAAGTCAGGCGCTACAGATGACCTCTCTAATTATAGAGGTATATCATAAATTAATGTAATGTATCAAATATTCTCCAATATCGTATACAACAGATTATGCAAATGGGCAGATTTAAACAATAAAATAGCGGAATCACATGCCAGTTTCCGCAAGGGATATTCAACCATTGATAATTTATTTACTCTTCAAAGCATGGTTCAAAAATATACGTGTAAACCTGGTGGTAGGTTTTATGTTCTATACGTAGATTTCCAAAAAGCATTTGATAGTTTGATTATTCATAAGCTATTTACAACTATGTGTAAAAATGGTGTCAGAGGGAAGCTTTTTCAAGTATTAAAATCCATGTATTCAAATCTACCCGGACGTGTACGGGTAAATGATAAAAATGTCACGCAAAACTTCAATTGTAACATCAGCACTAGACAAGGGGACATAGCCAGTACAATTATTTTTAATTTATACATGAACGAGTTGTCTACCTTTCTAAAATCTAAAGATCATAGGGGTATTTTTATCACCCAAGACATTTCAGACATAATTTGCATTCTTTTTGCCGATGACGTTGCGAGCTGCGCTGATACCGCGATCGAGCTACAATCACAATTGAACTCTATATCGCTATATCGGAATTTTGTGAAATACTGGTATGACAATTAACCACCAAAAGACTGAAATCATTGTTTTTAGAAACCGAGGTCCGCTAAGATCATACGAACATTGGGTCTTTAAAAATAATCCCGTAAATACCACATCTGTATATAAATACATGTGTCTTCATTTTACACCCAAATTATCATGGAGAAAAGCAAAAGAAAAAATTGCAGCTCAAGCCCGAAAATCTATTTTTGCTATTAAATCATACCAAAGTAACTTTGGATATTTTTCATACAAGGAATATTTTAAATTGTTTGATTCAATGGTAAAACCTATACTTACATATATCTCTGAGATATATGGAATAGAATTCTCAGACATACTCGAAAAAGTACAAATCGAGTATTGTAAATATTTTCTTGGTGTAAATAAATCTGTAAATGATAGCATTGTACTAGGAGAATGTGGTAGATTACCTCTGTGTACAGAGCATCATGTAAAATGCGTTAAATATTGGTGTAAACTGATAAGTATGACAGATGATCGATATCCTAGAAATTGTTATATTATGTTAAAGCGACATGATGAAATCGGAAGAACTAACTGGGTGACATCTGTAAAAAATATTTTGTACCGTAATGGATTTGGTTTTGTTTGGATTAGTCAAGAGATAGGAAATGTGGAATTATTCTTAATGTCAATTCAACAAAGATTGATTGATTGTAATTCACAGAACTGGCTTGAAACTCTAGGAAATTCATCAAGATGTGATACTTACAAACAGTTCAAATCTATGTTAAACCCAGAAAAATATTTGTTTATCGACATACCATTTTATGTTCGAAAGTCAGTTGCTAGATTTCGTTGTTCAAGCCATAAATTAGCAATTGAAACTGGTCGGTATTTAGGAATTTCAAGAGAACACCGATTATGTACATATTGTTCAGTCTATTTTAATAATGTATGTATTGAAGATGAGTTTCATGTATTCTTTAAATGTCCAAAATTCAACCAAGAAAGGCAAATGTATATCTTTTCATGGTACAATGGTGAACAAAATTTCCTAAATTTTTGCAATCTTATGCAAATTTCTGATGAAAGTAAATTAAAAAGCATAGACTTTTTTGTAACAGAAATAATGAAAAAGAAAGATGTAGAACAAAATTGATGTTCAAACTTGATGTATCACAACTCAAACAAGGGACAAAATTGTCACAAAACCAGGTTTTCATTGTGAAAAAAAAATCTGATAAAGGGAGAAAACTCAAACTGAACTTTTGAAATGACCAAAAAAAATTAACCCCCTTTGTAAGTTTTTTTATTTTTTTTTAAATCTATTTTTAGTCGTGGCGACCTTGACATTGGAGATATTGACGTGATTCTTTCGTGGGACACACCGTCCCATGATGGTGAACAAATGTGCGAAATGATTTTAAAATCTCACAATGAATGACATAGTTATGGCCAGGACAAGCTCATTTATGGCCATTTTTGACCTTTGAACTCAAAGTGTGACCTTGACCTTGGAGATATCGACTTAATTATTTCGCGCGACACACCGTCCAATGATGGTGAACAAATGTGCCAAATGATTTTAAAATCTGACGATGAACGACATAGTTATGGCTCGGACAAGCTTATTCCGCCAGCCCGCCAGCCAGCCAGCCCGCCCGCATTCGCCAATCTTATAACCAGTTTTTTCCTTCGGAAAACCTGGTTAAAAATAATATGCTGTTACTTACATATGCTGTATTTTGGGCCGGTGGCCTTTATTTACAAAATAAACTTTTGTCTTGTCTTGTCTTAGGCTCAGATACGCACTTTGACACATTTGAAATCCTTTAGAAAATCAAATTAAATTGAAATCCTTTCTTTATATATTCAAGTATTAAAGGCTTCATTTCCAACCCTAAGATACTGATGAGAAGCAAACAGCATAAAACCTGAACAGACTGCGAGTCACTTGCAGGCTGATCTGGTTTTATTCTATTTGCATAGCCATTTTCAATTTGCTTCTGAGTGGGAAAGGGTTAAGGTATCCAGTGTAAATTCAAACATAAAGTTTTCTTCTTTTATATGAACATGTGTAGTTATATGTAGCATAGACAGAATAGATGTTGATATTGATATCCCAGGAATCTTTTCATTGTGGAAAATCTAGGAAGAGTTGGCAGCATGTTAAACCACTGCCATGTATACAATGTAAAACACACAATTTTCTTTTAAGGATCCTGGGAATTGTCGATAGTGGAAATCTAAGTGTTCATTGACACCTTTTAAAAAACTAAATGTATGACGATGAAAAACACATTTAATTTTCTTTTTTTCTATATATATATTATGTAGCCTGGGCAATAGATATCTTGATATTGCAGATAACACCATATTGATAAAAAGGTCAAATGAAGCAAAAGTCAAAATTTTTCATTATCTTAAATACATGGTAAGAGATACTTGAATTCATTATATCTAACAGATTAACGTTGAGAAAATGCCAGTTTTACAAATTATTTTGAATTCAAAATGGTAAGCTCATGAAGGAGACATGATTATTCCTACAAATGAAGCGAACATGGGCAAATACTGTACAGACTGGGAGTGTTATATTGTAAGAAGACTTGCAGCTTCTCCTATATATATGAGACCAACCTCATCTTTCAAGTGCTAATGTAGCATTGTTCATGTGCGAGGCTTTACAAGCTGCACATTCTTATTTTACCACAAATGTGGTAAACTTCATTTCTTATGAATTGCATGCTTACGGTGCTGTTTTCTTCTCCACTTTGTTGGAATAATGTAATTATATGCATAATGCTAGTTATATTTTTAAAGCTTTACAAGTAAATTGGACGGTTTGTGTGAAGGTACTGTGCTACAGGGTCATGAAATTGGCCTCAACAGTTTAGACATTGATACTGCCCAAAACAAAAAATGCTCAGAATCCACCATTTAGACAGCAGTTTGTTGAAAAAAACTGTTTATTGCCTGAAAAATCATCAAATAAGAATACTTACATTTTATTTAATACATACAAGTACAAAAAATACGGGTTATTGTATCAAACTTTTGTCTCTTAGTCTTACTCATACATTTACTCATTAACATAATGATATGCTTCCTGGCTAAAATTGATTATTTGGCCTGTATCTCGCATTTATTTACTGAACGATAGTCTTAAGCATCGGAAAATCATAGAAATAATTAATGACACTTTTGATTGTCATAATAACACGAGGTTGTATTGATGCTGTTAAAATGTTTACCTTTGGTGTATTCTGTGTCAAGACCTGGTTTTATGACAAATTAATTTAGTAGTACATTTGTAACACCGTGCGATGGTCGTTGTCACATGTATTTGATGCAGACGTAGGCTTTGACCTTATAATCATTCCGCTTTCCTTGATAACAACACATAATCTTCATCCTTTTAAAACTTAAACTTACTGAATGTAATGTAGTATGATGAAACAGGTTAAATATTATGACAGGTATATTTATACACTCAATGCATGTCTTTTTTGTCAAATATAAACTATGACAAGAACTTTTCAAGTTAATAGTATCGAGTAACGGAGCATAACTGAAATGCAAAAAGAACACATGACGAGAAGGGAAATATACATTTCTTTTTAGCATACATTTTTAATTTCCATAATTGTCAGCATGATTGTGCAGTATGCCATTAGTAACTCATCAAATGGGAAGCCACCGTCAAAAGTAAACCCCATCGTCACCGTTTCGGATGGCGATTTTAAGCCGCGATCTGGGAAAAGGGGCTTAATGTATGTGCGTAAAGTGTCGATCCAGATAAGCCTTGTATTCCGCAGTTTCCGCAAAACGGGATTTTTTCTAAGAAGAGACTTCCTTAAAACGAAAAATGTCATAAAAGAGGAAATTGTCGTCCCTGATTTGCCTGTGTGGACTGAACAGGCAAATCAGAGGACGACACTGCACGCACGTGCATTAAACGCCGTTTTCCTATTTAAATTTAGAAGGCATTTGTTTTCATCTTTGGACATATATTGATTTAGAAAAACAAACTAGTGGTACCTCATGGTATCTAGCACCAACTAACAACGCAAAAAGACAACTCATAGTTTAAAGAGACGTGTGTCTCGGTTATGCCTTGTTTGTGTGTGTTTCTAATACTACCATTGGCATTGTTGTTCAAGCGTACAGGAACATACTGATAGAATATGTAGACTCTGGACTGTGTGTGTATTTCGAAGTTAATGAGGTCCTTCCACGCAGGAGGCTGCATTAGATGAGGACCCGGAGTGCGTCCTAGTACTCCTACCTAATAAGCTTGCTACAGCGTCCGGTATACGAAAGATCAGAGAAATTTTAGTTATAGCTGCAATCTCCAGCTGTATACATCGTTAGGGAAAGACATTCAACTTCGCGTCTAGGTGGTCTTGAAGGATATCCCAACGGTCCGTTATGGTGACCAACACCAAACAGAATCTTCCATGCATAGCTAAACACTATTTTCTAATACAGAGTTGTCGTTCCATGCTCTCACATACAATCTCTGCCATCACAAAAAAATACTACCAGATCTGGTAGAATTTTATTTTTCGTTCAAGTATCATATTATGAAAAATAGAATCATTTTATTTTATATTTTGCAAATAGTGTATACATTTAAGTTCATAATAAACAAGACTATTGCCAAGCAATATATGTCCCCTAGCGGCTCTACCATTGTCAGATTTGTATATATAGGCATTTCCCCAGGATTTTGGCCAGGCACAGCGGCAAGACACCGCGGAATGGGTGTTTTTGCAGTAGGGTGTCCATTTTGCGGGTAAATTTTTAAAATCGATTTTCTACATGTCTTTAATCCAATATACAATACTTCGGAGCTATTAAAAACCTACAATTTATTTAATTTTGTATTTTTTTCCCTAAATTTATTTCATTAAAGTCATATTTTATACTATGAAAAACAAGAAAAATAACAGCAGGCATTAAAACGCTAATACAGTTGCATATTTTACCACAAGTGTACAGATATACAATTTCAACTTCCAAAAACTATTCTTCGAGGCTTATCCAGTAGCCAAGCATCCGTCATTCTTCTGAAGTCCACTTCCTAATTGTCTGGTCCTTCAATGCGAACCATCACCAGAGTATGGTGGACAGCAGACTTCGGGCGAACACGATTGTCAGTTTTTTACTCTTTTCATTCTGCTGAAGCCTTCTTGCAGACTGCAATACACATAATTTGTAAACTAATTCTGAAATTATAGAGATATTTGAGCATTTTTCGTTTGTTAATGAATTCTTGATAGTCTAGTTAAGCGACGGAGCAGTACCGACTGCTGAAAGCACTGGTCTGCACATGTGACGTATGCACAAAGAGCACATCATACCTACAAAAGGGTGGATTATTTTTCAAATAACTGTTTCATTTCAGTCTATTATATGTTTATAAAGTTACATTAAGACATGCTTTCTTTTTGAAACAAGTAATCAGTGGCTGTTTATTTTTGAAGCACCGCTGAAATAGTCGCATGCAATTAAAATAAAACAACACAAAATTTAGCATACCTTTAATTACTCTTACGCCACGTGTACCGGTTTATAATGGATCTTTTTTGACCATTATAAGTGGACAGACCCCTATACACGACCCGTAAATCGTGATTGCGTCTTATCAAAACATTCGGATAAGAGCTTGAAAGGGCTTGACAAATTTACAAGCGTCGCCGCTACATGATCAGAAAATCAAGCGCCGCGGCGAAATGGATTTCGAAGTTCAGGCACCGCGGGCCCGCTGTGCTAAAACCGCCTGGGGAAATACCTGTATATATATATATATATATATATATATATATATATATATATATATATATATATATATATAATATATATATATATATATATATATATATATATATATATATATATATATATATATATATATATATATATATATATATATATATATATATATATATGTTGCCAAATCAACCAGAATTGTTGTCGTAGGAAAAAAATGAAATGACGTGCATAATGTCCATATTGCCATCTATGCGTGTTTCAAGTTTCATGAAAAAATATTTAGAACTTTTAAAATTATCGCAGGATCCAAAAAAGTGTGACGGACTGACGGACACACAGAGCGCAAACCATAAGTCCCCTCCGGTGAAACCGGTAGGGGACAAAAATATCTTTAAAAAAGTACACATAACAACGGGAAAACTATTATACCACGTGGGTCGGCTATCATCACTTAGTTTGTTATGAAGGCAGTACGGAATCCGGATAGGGCCAAGTCGAGTGTCGCGTGTCGACCTTCGAGGTCGAAACACGACAATCAAGCGACATTCTCTCGACGCTCAATACGACGCGCGACAAACATGCGACAATCATAATTTGAGTGTCGCATATCGCGCTGGGTTTTAGAAAAAAAAATATCGCAGAAAATCTTGACCGTCGACTGAATTGTCGCGCGTCGTATCGAGCGTCGAGAGAATGTCGCTTGAATGTCGCTTGAATGTCGTGTGTCGACCTTCGAGCGCGACACTCGACATTCTCTCGACATTCTCTCGACGCACGATACGACGCGCGACATTCAATATGATATATCGCGAAAATGTCTCCTGTCGACCTAAAAACCACTAGGTCGACACACGACATTCTCTCGACGCTCAATACGACACTCGCGCGATATATCGAGCAAATATCGCGCAAGTGTCGTATGTCGACCGGTGTGGGAGTAATTTTTTCATCTGCAAGCAAGTTGTTATAGTAACTGTTTCAGCTTAAGTAAAAATAGCGGCATCTATTAGCAACAATAACAGCAGCAGCAACAACAGTAGTAGCAGCAGCAGCAGTAGAAGCAGCAGCAGCAGTAGTAACAGCAGCAGCAGCAGTAGCAGCAGCTGCAGCAGGAGTAGCAGTAGCAGCAGTAGAAGTAGTAACAGTATTAGAAGTTGTTGTAGTAGTAGTAGTAGCTGCAGTAGAAGCAGTAGCAACAGCATCAGTAGCTACTGCTGCTGCTGCTACTCCTGCTGCTGATACTGATGCTGCTGCTAATGTTGCTACTGCTTCTACTGCAGCTACTACTACTACTACAACAACAACTATTAATACTGCTACTGCTGCTGCTGCTTCTGCTGCCACAACTGCTGCTACTGCTGCTGCTGCTTCTGCTTGTATTGCAGCTACTACTACTACAACAACAACTACTAATACTGCTACTGTTGTTGCTACTGCCGCTACTGCTGCTACTGCTTCTGCTGCTGCTATTGCTTCTACTGCAGCTACTACTACTACTACTACAACAACTACTACTGCTACTGTTGGTGTTGCTGCAACTGCTACTACACTGCTACTGCTACTATTACTACTCCTGATTCTGCTACTACTAGAACTACTACTGACACTACAACCAGTCCCACTACCACTACTACCAGTCTCACTAACACTACCGCTAATACTACTACTTCTACTACTACTACTACTACTACTACTACTACTTCTACTACTACTACTACTACTACTACTACTACTACTACTACTACTACTATTACTACTACTACTACTACTACTACTACTACTTCTACTACTACTACTACTACTACTGCTACTACTACTACTACTGCAGCTACTTCTGCTACTACTGCTACTTCTGCTACTCCTTCTACTGCTGCTACTGCTGTAACTCCTGCTACTGCTGCTACTGCTACTACTGCTACTACTGCTGCTACTGCTGCTACTGCTGATACTGCTGATGCTGCTGCTGTTACTGCTTCTACTGCAGCTACTACTACTATTACAAAAACTACTAATACTGTTACTATTGCTACTGCTGCTACTGCTACTTTTGCTTCTTCTGCTGCTACTGCTGCTGCTGCTACTGCTGCCGCTGCTTCTGCTGCTACTGTTGCTGCTGTTATTGCTGCTACTAGATGCCGCTATTTTTACTTAAGCTGAAAAAGTTTCTATAACAACTTGCTTTAAGATGAAAAAATTACTCCCACACCGGTCGACATACGACACTTTCGCGATATTTGCTTGATATATCGCGCGAGTGTCGTATTCAGCGTTGAGAGAATGTCGTGCGTCGAGAGAATGTCGTGTGTCGACCTTGTGATTTTAAGGTCGACAGGAGACATTTTTTCGATATATCATATTGAATGTCGCGCGTCGTATCGTGCGTCGAGAGAATGTCGAGAGATTGTCGAGTGTCGCGCTCGAAGGTCGACACACGACATTCAAGCGACATTCAAGCGACATTCTCTCGACGCTCGATACGACGCACGACAATTCAGTCGACAGTCAAGATTTTCTGCGATATTTTTTTGTCAAAAACCCAGCGCGATATGCGACACTCAAATATTGATGTCGCATGATTGTAGCGCGTCGTATTGAGCGTCGAGAGAATGTCGCTTGAATGTCGTGTGTCGACCTCGAAGGTCGACACACGACACTCAACTTGGCCCTATCCGGATTCCGTAAGGCAGGGATTTGATCCAGCTATGCTGGTTCCAGTCAAATCTGCGCGGAGGTTGATACTGAGGTTGATGGACGAGTTCTTCACGTGAGATTCAGTTTTCTACGGAATACCGTAAGGGCCATCGTGGTTACACGTTAGAATCCAGAGGGCGACAATGCGATAGTACGATGACGACATTGCGACAGTGCGACAATACGATACTGACAGTGCGATAGTACGATGGCGACAATGCGATAGTCATATCGTACTGTCGCCATCGTTTCATCGCATTGGCGCAATCGTACTATCGCGTTATCGTACTATCGTTATTGTATTATCGCATTGTTACTATCGCACTATCGCATTGTCGCCATCGTACTATCGCACTGTCGTCATCGTATTATCGCACTATCGTCGTCGTATTATCGCCATCGTACTATCGCACTATCACATTGTCGCATTGCGCCATCGTACTATCGCACTGTCGCCATCGTATTGTCGCACTGTCGTCATCGTATTATCGCACTATCGCATTGTCGCCATCGTACTATCGCACTGTCGCTATCGTATTGTCGCACAGTCGCCATCGTATTATTGCATTGTCGCCATCGTTATATCGCGTTATCGTACTGTCATCATCGTATTATCGCATGGTCGCTATCTTATTATCGCACTGAAGTCATCGTACTATCGCATTGTCGCCATCGTACTATCGCACTATTGCATTGTCGCCCTCTGGATTTAAATGTGTAACCACGATGGCCTTTACGGTATTTTACGGAATACCGCTAATGCCATCGTGGTTACGAGATTGCGAGGGCGAGATTGCGAGTACGCGATAGTACGATGGCGACAATTAGACAATACGATGACGACAGTGCGACAAAACGATGGCGACAGTGCGATAGTACGATGGCGACAATGCGATAGTGCGATAATACGATGACGACAGTGCGACAATACGAGGACGACAGTGCGACAATACGATGGCGACAGTGCGATAGTACGATGGCGACATGCGAGAATGCGATAACGCGATAGGACGATGGCGACAATGCGACAATACGATGACGACAGTGCGACAATACGATGGCGACAATACGATAGTACTATGGCGACAATGCGATGATACGATGGCGACAGTACGATATGGCTATAGTATTGTCGCCATCGTACTATCGCACTGTCGCCATCGTATTGTCGCACTGTCGCAGTGTCGTCGTCGTACTATCGCGTTCTCGCATTCTCGCCATCGTACTATCGTATTGTCGCCATCGTATTGTCGCACTGTCGTCATCGTATTGTCGCCATCGTACTATCGCGTTCTCGCATTCTCGCCCTCTCGATTTTAATGTGTAACCATGATGGCCCTTACGGTATTCAGTAGTATTCCGTAGTTTTCACCCAGAAGCTGTAGATGCTCGATTCTGACGCGATAGCTCGAAATAAAATTTTTTTTACCGTGTCCCACAGTTCGGCTATGTGTGGCATTGTCATCAATGAAGGCCCACTTACTGAAATAAGGTTTCTGTCATGCTGTTGCACTTAAAGTTTTTTATGTTTATATTTATATATGTCTTTCTTTTTTGACCCAATGATCAAACTGTAAGCGATCACCATAGTTACAACGGTTTTACGAATACGCTCGTGTAAATTTAAAGTATTAAAAATCTTCATTAAACGTGTTAATACCCCTAATTAAGTAGGCACTTAATATTGCTGCTACTACAATTGAGTTGAAGCGATCTCTTTCGCTACTGCAGCTGCTACTGCGTCTACTACTACTACGATTATAATGGTGATCATTAGTGATAATATAATAATCATAATTGATATAATGATGACATTATAAACCACTGATGTTTTTGTTGCTGTTTATGTAGTACGTATTATATGTGTTAGACTTTTACCGAGTAGACACGTCTTGATAACTTGTCGGCTGTACACACAAACAAAAAATCATACTTGGCAAGCACTTATTAGGTTAGAGACAGACACACAAAATCGTCGGTAAATTCAATGAGTTTTCCCCCAAAATTCTCGTAAAGTCTGTTTCCTAATGGCAAAACAATTTTCCCCCAAAATCTGACCAAATGTACCCCCAAAATATGCCAAACCCTTCCAATAAACTCAACAATTGGTTAATTGAGTTTATAATACAGCAATTTAATTCCATATCACTTTAAAATATAAAATTTAGAAAGAAGTTAAACATGTTATTTTTAACAATTGGTATACTGTTATTAATAATCATATTAATAACGTTAATTTTTCCCAGTTTCATTGTCTATCGCGCCATTTTCCTCAATCAAAAAGGCACAGTCTGTAAAGTATAGGGCGAAAAAAAATCACTGAAATTGTCCATATAAACATTTAAAACTGTGGTAATTTCGTAAATGTACAACATATACTTCGCTTTTATGTTTTTACATGAGCGAATACTATTTTGTCGGGAAATGTGAGAATCACCATCCGATCTCACAATCGTTGTTATAACAATATAAACACGATTTTATAATTAACAAAAGCAGGTTCATTTAATGAAATTTTACATCGAAAGAGTGCAAAATACTAATAGTCTGTTATAGTCATGGCCGAGAGGTGACACATACAAATAAGGGCGTGTCACTGTATAGGAAACAGGTGTGTTTGACCCATCCCAAAATCATGTACTCTGTGTATGGAATACTGCGCAGAAAATCAATAATTGGCGAACGGATTGCGAAAACAATAGGGAATTTCGAAAATAAGTTGTATCCAGGTAAATAAAATTATTTTCACCGTAAGTCCAACTGACGGTGACATCGAACTATGGAGTACCGATCTATGCAAGAATCAATATCAAGGAGGGAAATAACCGAAAATGACGCTATGATGGAATCTAAGAATTCGATGATTCACGTGGTCTCAATGATAGAATACTTGAACACAAAGATGAAATTGGAGCAGTATACAGAAGTAATGGACATCCTAAAAGTGAGTGCAAACCAATCAATTTATCAATCAACCAATCGATCGATCAATAAATACATCTTGCATTATTTAATTCAGTTATTCCTTCATGTATTCATAGTGGACTTAATTTATTCAAAGCGGAAATCGCTTCATTTCGTTTCAGAGTATCCGAAACATGAAAGATCCAGAACTGGTAAAACTTTGGGACGAGGCAATAGTTCAAATACATTTGCGCCGAAACAACCTCCCCATGTCACCGATAAACAAGTTTCGAGTTCGTCAAAGGTAATGGTTCTACCTAATATGAAGCTTAGGGCAGTTTGATATTTTCATGCTGTTAATTCCGATTTTTCGTCCCAGATTAGCCTCTGCAGTCCGCGAGTTTCTCAGGGACGACACTTTCCGCTTTTATGGTATTTTTCGTTTGAAGGAAGTCTCTCCTTAGCGAAAATCCAGTTTATGCGGAAAGTGTCGTCCCTGATTATCCTGCGCGGACTGCACGGGCTAATCCGGGACGACACTTTACGCACTTGCATAGAGTTAAGAGCATATTATTAATATGATCATATTTGAACAGTCGGTACTTGATCTTGTACTGACCGTACCTCTAAGTCTGACCTTGATATTTGAACTTGGAACAGAGTAGCTAAAGGAACTTGAGAGAATATCTTTTTATGCCCCCTTCTTCGAAGAAGAGGGTGTATATATTTTTTTTTGCCTGTCTGTCTGTCATTCCGTCATTCTGTCCCAAAACTTTAACCTTACATAAAAGCTTTGCAATAACTTTTGAAATATTGAACATAGCAACTTGATATTCGGCATGCATGTGTGTCTCATGGAGCTGCACATTTTGAGTGGTGAAAGGTCAAGGTCAAGGTCATCCTTCAAGGTCAAAGGTAAAAAAAGCAGCGCATTAGGGGGCATTGTGTTTCTGACAAACACATCTCTTGTTTGTAATGACTATACCTTTTATGCCGCGAAATGTCAGAAAACATAAAACGCGACATGTTAGTTAATATTGCAGCCAGAAAAGGGAACTGAGAAGTCTAATTAAGAGACGTTAGAATCTATAAGCGAAATGAGTTGTTTACGCGAATATTACCAATAACAAAGAAGCTGAATAATCGCAAAACGTCAATCTAAATTTTCTATGTCTTGCATTTCGTTGTTTAAGATCGTTGATACGTGTTAATTTCCTCGTCAGTATTTCATAGTTGAATTAAAAATTCGCCGGTCACCGTTTTTACTGCATACATTTAAATACATGAAATAGTTCTTGTATATTTGTCCAATCAGGAAAATAAGTGTCAGCGTTTCTTGAGACTTTTATATATATTAATATTATAAAAAAAGTTTTATGAAAAGCGTATATCTAATTGGCTATTGTTCTAAAATAGATGTACATTTAATGTCAAGTAGAATAAATGAAAAGAACATGCGGACAACAGCGGGAACGGAAATGAATAAAAATACTGAAATTCAGTAATTATATGTGCGTATGCTTAGAAATGTACGCAGCTTCCGAATTGATTCGAAATGTAACTAAAACACGTTAATCATTAATCAAAATAAACATATGAATTTCGAGTGAACATGATACAGGGTAAAGTCCGGAATAATGGTGCATTTCCAAATATCCAGAAATTTGCCTTAGGCGAAATAGAGGTTACGAAATTCAGCTGTATGCCATGACTTATTCCGAGTTTTATTATTTGAAATGGATTTTTTTTAGGCACCCACCACCGCCGGGAATCTGCGAAGACGGACGGGGACGCCAGGCGCGCATGCTCCGGAGTTCCCGGCGCGTGCTCGCGGCCTGGTACCAAAGACACGCCCTCAATCCGTATCCTTCGGGGACGGAGAAGCGGAAACTGGCGCTTGAGGCGGGACTTACTTTAAAACAGGTACCAACACTGTTATTTTTGGTCAAATTATGTGCCGTATTCGCCCCAATTTCAAATGTCAAAAAGTTTTTTTTCCCGAATGACCGCATTAAATTCCCAATGCAAGGTTTCCAAAAACATACATGTAGTTTGTTTGTAAATAAAATGCAATATTTAGTTACTGTCCCTATGTTGATCACCGGGTAAAACCTTAGTAAATATAATATAGAAAACACTTATTCTCAATCTTAAAGTATTTGTTAACAAAAATAAAGTACACAAATTTCCCAAAGTTCAGTCAAAACGACGCGAGTTTTCCCAATATAAAGGGCCTCGGCCTAATTCCCAAAATGTAAAAAAAACAAATGGGTACACGGTAAATGCGTGCCACGCGATTACACTAAGGCCTTAGCGCACATAACTAAGTGAACACGAGGAAAACGATTATGAGCTAGAATAAACATAAATTTACGTTTTTGTACCAGGTCAAATTTGAAATCTTTAATTGTATTTTATTTTTACGGACAGTATAAAGTAATGGCCTATCAGTATAAATGTCTGATTCTAAACGTTATTTTTTACTGCCGTCGTTAGTTTTTATTTGACACTCAGTGCTAGCAAAGTAACTTAGGTCATTCAATTCAGGGAGCATTCTAATACATTACAGATATGTTTATTTTTGGGTTCCACTTCATCAAGTAGTTTAAATCGTATGACAACATCGTATACTATCACCATTTTGTATTATTAATATGCATAATGTACATACGTCACACATTGACTAGGTTTCCATGTGGTTCACCAACAAGCGCAGACGAAGGCGGATGCAGGATTTCCGCGAAGACGAAATTGGGAGTGCAAGTTGTTCAGTAGGTCAAGGTCACTCATGTGCGGAAAGTAGTTGCCACGTGGTTACAAGTACAGAACTCGACGAAAACAACAATTGTGCTAGATATGGTACAAGTAATATTTCATCAATGGTTGGCAATTGCTCTGAATGGGTAACACGCGGTGAAAATACTGGTTCGTGTATAAAGTCCTATTTAAAATCGTTCCTGGAAAAGCGCATGCAAATAGACGAACAGCAGACGTGCAGTACAACACAGTATTGTCCGTTGGATCAGGAGGAACAGGGAAATAAATTTAGAGAGGAATTCAATCCTTGTACAGAAATTTCGAGTTCAACCTCCAACATTCAGTTTTCAATATTTGATGAACGAATTACGGCTGTCGCAAAAAGGCTGTCCTCATATTGCGATGAAACTATAAACCTTTCTCTAAAAGAAAGTAGGTCGATCTCCATGACAACGCACGATCAAGAATTTGTCATGGGGACTGGCAGTGATGAACAATATCATTGGTCTAATGCTGCTAACAACAGCGCATTGTACGACACTGCACTTAGTACCCGTTTCTATGGCGATTGTTACCATGGCAGCAACAATAACAATGGAGATCATGAAGATGTAGAAATAGCGCAATTTTCACAAAGTGCTCAGGCAAGGGAAGACTTGCATGGTAACAATTACATCCATTTAACCATGAGCCAAGAAGTAAATCATGGTAACATGGATTAAAGGTCAGTTTTCTCTCCTGTCTAACAAGATATTATGGAGACTCTGTAGGGAATTATATCAAATGAGCAAGTGTAAGAAATATAATATTGTATACATGTAATAATGAAATAATAAGAAATACATTTTAAGACATGAGAGGGCAACAAGCCCTAGGTCGCTCAACTGCTACTTGGAGGATCTGAACTGTTCCAACAGCTTTTGTTACGCTTCCAAAACCATTTTGCAACTTTTTATGCTCCCCCCCCCCCCCAATATTTTTTGGGGGGAGCATATAGTCGCCGCTTCGTCTGTCCGTGCGTGTGTGTGTGTGTCCGTCCGTGCACAATTTTTGTCCGGGCTATTTCTCAGTAACTAATGACCGGAATTCAATTAAACTTTATGGGAAGCATCACTACCAAGAGGAGCTCTGGTCGGATGATTTTTCACAGAGTTATGGCCCTTTGAAATTTTCCATTAACTGTACATATAGTGCAATTCTTGTCCGGGCTATTCCTCAGCAACTAATGACCGCAATTCAATTAAACTTTATGGGAAGCTTCACTACCAAGAGGAGATGTGCATATTATCAGCGGGTTCTGGTTGAATAACTTTTCACAGAGTTATGGCCCTTTGAAATTTTCTATAAACTGTACATATAGTGCAATTCTTGTCCGGGCTATTTCTCAGCAACTAATGACTGGAATTCAATGAAACTTTATGGGAAGCTTCACTACCAAGAGGAGATGTGCATATTATTAGCCATTTTCGTCGAATGATTTTTCACAGAGTTATGGCCCTTTGAAATTTTCCATTGTACATATAGTGCAATTCTTCTCCGAGCTATTTCTCAGCAACTTATTAGGGGCATTCAATGAAACTTTATAGGAAGCTTCACTACCAACAGGAAATGTGCATATTATCAGCTGGTTATGGTCGGATGATTTTTCACAGAGATATGGCCCTTTGAAATTTTCTAAAAACTGTACATATAGTGCAATTCTTTTCCGGGCTATTTCTCTGGAATTCAATGAAACTTTATGGGAAGCTTCACTACCTTGAGGAGATGCGCATGTTATTTGTGGGTTCTGGTTAGATGATGTATTTAGAGAGTTATGGCCCTTTGAAATTTTTAATTTGCTAAACCATCCATCGTATTATTTTGTCCAAAGTTATGCCCCTCAAGATGTTTCCTTTTATCTGAATATATCGTGCAATATTGTGACCAAAAAAACCTTTGGGGAGCATCACCCATCTCCGACGGTTTCTTGTTTTATTTATACTACACATGCAGACAAAAATATAATTGATTTTTTTTCCATTTCAGCTTCATCAAAGACAAAGATGCTTCTATAGAAGAAGTTTTGCCACCTAATGCCTCAATAAGTTTCGATTAAAGATGCATCTATATGAGAAGTTTAAATGCCTGGTGCCTCCATTGAGGTTTTCATTTCAGATGTCTCAAGCCAAGTTTGGATTCCTAAAACCTGTAAAAAAGCTTCGAATCCTGGACTGATAACACCTTATTCTCTGTCTGTTATTTAAAATTGGACCAGTCCTTCCAAGAAAAGATGGTCTTGAATTTTTTACCTTTGATTGTGAAATGGAAAGGAGGTCATTATAATTGCACTGAAAAAAAGACCGTCGTGTAGCTGGTAACAAACAAAACTTATGATAAATAACTTCTCTGTCGTACCATGATTTGATGTATTATTCACGTTAATTCATGTAAGACGTTATAATGTTACATAAATTATCAAATAGAAAAAATGTTTCAACATGTCAAACTGAAAGTAATTAACCTAAAAAAACGGTATTTTATGAGTTCTAAGAGCTTTTGTACATGTTTGTCATTTTTTTTTTCAAATGTCAGTTTTAAACAAATTGTTAGTTTTACTACTTTCAAAATCTGCTTTTTTACATTTAGAACGATGTTTACATATTAGTTAAGAAATTACAATATAAATGTTCTATAAAGAAGAAATTATTTTGTTTACACATTTTGAAGTGGTACCATGCAGTCATGTTGAATTAATATGTAAAACTCGCGCACTGAATTAATATGTAAAACTTGCGCACTTGTTATTTTATTCATCTGTCCTTTTTCTGATTTTTCTTTTTTTTACCCACAAGTTACAGTTGAATTATCAACGACATCTTATGTACATTTTTACATAGAACATGTTTAATGAATTGTTGTTTTGCATTAAATATTTGCCCCTAATCTACAACATTAATATTTTCTATTTTACACACACTGTCTAATTGTTTAACACTTATTAATCATTTTATAGTTATTGAAGAAATCACTTCAATGTCGTTTTGTTTTGCATGAAATATTTGTTTCTATTCTACTACATTAATATTTTCAATTTTACACAGTCATATTGACTAATTGTTTTACACTTGTTAATCATTGTATTGTTATTGAAGAAATCACTTAAAGATCATGTTGTTTGGTTAATAATGTTTAGTTGCACAATGTATTTTGCCTTTACACATGTTGATTTGTTGCTAAATAAAACACCCAATTGCTTAATAAAACATTGATTAAACAAGATATGTGTTTGTCAGAAACACTATGTCCCCTTCTGCGCCACTTTGAAGCTATATCTTTGACCTTGAAGGATGACCTTGACCTTTCACCACTCAAATGTGCAGCTCCATGAGATACACATGCATGCCAAATATGAAGTTGCTATCTTCAATATTGCAAAAGTTATAGCAAAAAGTTGGGACAAACAAACACACCAACAGACAGGGCAAAAACAATCTGTCCCCCACTATAGTGGGTGGGGGACATAAAAAGGGGGAATGTGAATTTTGTTCTTAAAATTTGTCTCTTCAAAAATGAAATAATGTAAGTCAAACTTGTGCTTGTTTAATAAACGGTTTTAAAAAAGAAAATCACAAACATCTTGAAACAATTCTTCAACATTTCATAAAGATAAGTTTTAAGTTTCTTAATTTATCAGATTTTTTTTAAATAACATTTTAAAAGAAACGTAATAAATTATTCTCTGAGACACTATGTTTTTTTGTTGTTTTCAAACATGTGGATGGCAAGGTAAAGCCCATTTGGTATAGTGCTGGAATACAATTCCAATGATAGCGGGTGCCATCCCTGGCCCAGACCCATGACTTGTGTGGTGCTTGGTATGGATATTTTTCTACAAGCATTCTTCTCCTTAAAATGGGGCAGTAATTAGTTAATGGCAAAGGTATGGGTACTTTGTATGTGTGCATATGTTTCAAATGAGTAGTTAAACAGACCACCATTATATTACTGAAATACTGTTGAAAACTGCGAAAAAGTTCAACAAAACAAACATACATGGCAGTATGAAAATATTGAGCTTAAGCCTGACATGTAACAGACTTTAGCACCACTTATAACAGACTTTAGCACCACTTATAACAGACTTAGCACCACTTATAACAGACTTTAGCACCACTTATAACAGAATTTAGCACCACTTATAACAGAATTTAGCACCACTTATAACAGACTTTAGCACCACTTATAACAGACTTAGCACCACTTATAACAGACTTTAGCACCACTTATAACAGACTTTAGCACCACTTATAACAGAATTTAGCACCACTTATAACAGACTTAAGCACCACTTATAACAGACTTTAGCACCACTTATAACAGACTTTAGCACCACTTATAACAGAATTTAGCACCACTTATAACAGACTTAAGCACCACTTATAACAGACTTTAGCACCACTTATAACAGACTTTAGCACCACTTATAACAGAATTTAGCACCACTTATAACAGACTTTAGCACCAATTATAACAGACTTTAGCACCACTTATAACAGAATTTAGCACCACTTATTAAAGACTTTAGCACCACTTATAACAGACTTTAGCACCACTTATAACAGACTTAGCACCACTTATAACAGACTTTAGCACCACTTATAACAGACTTTAGCACCACTTATAACAGACTTTAGCACCACTTATAACAGACTTTAGCACCACTTATAACAGACTTTAGCACCACTTATAACAGAATTTAGCACCACTTATAACAGACTTAAGCACCACTTATAACAGACTTTAGCACCACTTATAACAGACTTTAGCACCACTTATAACAGAATTTAGCACCACTTATAACAGACTTTAGCACCAATTATAACAGACTTTAGCACCACTTATAACAGAATTTAGCACCACTTATTAAAGACTTTAGCACCACTTATAACAGACTTTAGCACCACTTATAACAGACTTTAGCACCACTTATAACAGACTTTAGCACCACTTATAACAGACTTTAGCACCACTTATAACAGACTTTAGCACCACTTATTAAAGACTTTAGCACCACTTATTAAAGACTTTAGCACCACTTATAACAGACTTTAGCACCACTTATAACAGACTTTAGCACCACTTATAACAGACTTTAGCACCACTTATAACAGACTTAGCACCACTTATAACAGACTTTAGCACCACTTATAACAGAATTTAGCACCACTTATAACAGAATTTAGCACCACTTATAACAGACTTTAGCACCACTTATAACAGACTTTAGCACCACTTATAACAGACTTAGCACCACTTATAACAGACTTAGCACCACTTATAACAGACTTTAGCACCACTTATAACAGAATTTAGCACCACTTATAACAGACTTAAGCACCACTTATAACAGACTTTAGCACCACTTATAACAGACTTTAGCACCACTTATAACAGAATTTAGCACCACTTATAACAGACTTAGCACCACTTATAACAGACTTTAGCACCACTTATAACAGACTTTAGCACCACTTATAACAGAATTTAGCACCACTTATAACAGACTTTAGCACCAATTATAACAGACTTTAGCACCACTTATAACAGAATTTAGCACCACTTATTAAAGACTTTAGCACCACTTATAACAGACTTTAGCACCACTTATAACAGACTTTAGCACCACTTATAACAGACTTTAGCACCACTTATAACAGACTTTAGCACCACTTATAACAGACTTTAGCACCACTTATTAAAGACTTTAGCACCACTTATTAAAGACTTTAGCACCACTTATAACAGACTTTAGCACCACTTATAACAGACTTTAGCACCACTTATAACAGAATTTAGCACCACTTATAACAGACTTTAGCACCAATTATAACAGACTTTAGCACCACTTATAACAGACTTTAGCACCACTTATAACAGACTTTAGCACCAATTATAACAGACTTTAGCACCACTTATAACAGACTTTAGCACCAATTATAACAGACTTAAGCACCACTTATAACAGACTTTAGCACCAATTATAACAGACTTTAGCACCACTTATAACAGAATTTAGCACCACTTATTAAAGACTTTAGCACCACTTATTACAGACTTTAGCACCACTTATAACAGACTTTAGCACCACTTATAACAGACTTTAGCACCACTTATAACAGACTTTAGCACCACTTATAACAGACTTTAGCACCACTTATTACAGACTTAAGCACCACTTATAACAGACTTTAGCACCACTTATAACAGACTTTAGCACCACTTATAACAGACTTTAGCACCACTTATAACAGACTTTAGCACCAATTATAACAGACTTTAGCACCACTTATAACAGAATTTAGCACCACTTATTAAAGACTTTAGCACCACTTATAACAGACTTTAGCACCACTTATAACAGACTTTAGCACCACTTATAACAGACTTAGCACCACTTATTTAAGACTTTAGCACCACTTATAACAGACTTTAGCACCACTTATAACAGACTTTAGCACCACTTATAACAGACTTTAGTACCACTTATAACAGACTTAGCACCACTTATAACAGACTTTAGCACCACTTATAACAGACTTTAGCACCACTTATAACAGACTTAGCACCACTTATTAAAGACTTTAGCACCACTTATAACAGACTTTAGCACCACTTATAACAGACTTTAGCACCACTTATAACAGACTTTAGCACCACTTATAACAGACTTTAGCACCACTTATAACAGACTTAGCACCACTTATAACAGACTTTAGCACCACTTATAACAGACTTTAGCACCACTTATAACAGACTTTAGCACCACTTATAACAGACTTTAGCACCACTTATAACAGACTTAGCACCACTTATAACAGACTTTAGCACCACTTATAACAGACTTTAGCACCACTTATAACAGAATTTAGCACCACTTATAACAGACTTAAGCACCACTTATAACAGACTTTAGCACCACTTATAACAGACTTTAGCACCACTTATAACAGAATTTAGCACCACTTATAACAGACTTAAGCACCACTTATAACAGACTTTAGCACCACTTATAACAGACTTTAGCACCACTTATAACAGAATTTAGCACCACTTATAACAGACTTTAGCACCAATTATAACAGACTTTAGCACCACTTATAACAGAATTTAGCACCACTTATTAAAGACTTTAGCACCACTTATAACAGACTTTAGCACCACTTATAACAGACTTTAGCACCACTTATAACAGACTTTAGCACCACTTATAACAGACTTTAGCACCACTTATAACAGACTTTAGCACCACTTATTAAAGACTTTAGCACCACTTATTAAAGACTTTAGCACCACTTATAACAGACTTTAGCACCACTTATAACAGACTTTAGCACCACTAATAACAGAATTTAGCACCACTTATAACAGACTTTAGCACCAATTATAACAGACTTTAGCACCACTTATAACAGACTTTAGCACCACTTATAACAGACTTTAGCACCAATTATAACAGACTTTAGCACCACTTATAACAGAATTTAGCACCACTTATTAAAGACTTTAGCACCACTTATAACAGACTTTAGCACCACTTATAACAGACTTTAGCACCACTTATAACAGACTTAGCACCACTTATTTAAGACTTTAGCACCACTTATAACAGACTTTAGCACCACTTATAACAGACTTTAGCACCACTTATAACAGACTTTAGTACCACTTATAACAGACTTAGCACCACTTATAACAGACTTTAGCACCACTTATAACAGACTTAGCACCACTTATAACAGACTTAGCACCACTTATTAAAGACTTTAGCACCACTTATAACAGACTTTAGCACCACTTATAACAGACTTTAGCACCACTTATAACAGACTTTAGCACCACTTATAACAGACTTTAGCACCACTTATAACAGACTTAGCACCACTTATAACAGACTTTAGCACCACTTATAACAGACTTTAGCACCACTTATAACAGACTTTAGCACCACTTATAACAGACTTTAGCACCACTTATAACAGACTTAGCACCACTTATAACAGACTTTAGCACCACTTATAACAGACTTTAGCACCACTTATAACAGAATTTAGCACCACTTATAACAGACTTAAGCACCACTTATAACAGACTTTAGCACCACTTATAACAGACTTTAGCACCACTTATAACAGAATTTAGCACCACTTATAACAGACTTAAGCACCACTTATAACAGACTTTAGCACCACTTATAACAGACTTTAGCACCACTTATAACAGAATTTAGCACCACTTATAACAGACTTTAGCACCAATTATAACAGACTTTAGCACCACTTATAACAGAATTTAGCACCACTTATTAAAGACTTTAGCACCACTTATAACAGACTTTAGCACCACTTATAACAGACTTTAGCACCACTTATAACAGACTTTAGCACCACTTATAACAGACTTAGCACCACTTATAACAGACTTTAGCACCACTTATTAAAGACTTTAGCACCACTTATAAAGACTTTAGCACCACTTATAACAGACTTTAGCACCACTTATAACAGACTTTAGCACCACTTATAACAGAATTTAGCACCACTTATAACAGAATTTAGCACCACTTATAACAGACTTTAGCACCAATTATAACAGACTTTAGCACCACTTATAACAGACTTTAGCACCACTTATAACAGACTTTAGCACCAATTATAACAGACTTTAGCACCACTTATAACAGACTTTAGCACCAATTATAACAGACTTAAGCACCACTTATAACAGACTTTAGCACCAATTATAACAGACTTTAGCACCACTTATAACAGAATTTAGCACCACTTATTAAAGACTTTAGCACCACTTATTACAGACTTTAGCACCACTTATAACAGACTTTAGCACCACTTATAACAGACTTTAGCACCACTTATAACAGACTTTAGCACCACTTATAACAGACTTTAGCACCACTTATTACAGACTTAAGCACCACTTATAACAGACTTTAGCACCACTTATAACAGACTTTAGCACCACTTATAACAGACTTTAGCACCACTTATAACAGACTTTAGCACCAATTATAACAGACTTTAGCACCACTTATAACAGAATTTAGCACCACTTATTAAAGACTTTAGCACCACTTATAACAGACTTTAGCACCACTTATAACAGACTTTAGCACCACTTATAACAGACTTAGCACCACTTATTTAAGACTTTAGCACCACTTATAACAGACTTTAGCACCACTTATAACAGACTTTAGCACCACTTATAACAGACTTTAGCACCACTTATTACAGACTTAAGCACCACTTATAACAGACTTTAGCACCACTTATAACAGACTTTAGCACCACTTATAACAGACTTTAGCACCACTTATAACAGACTTTAGCACCAATTATAACAGACTTTAGCACCACTTATAACAGAATTTAGCACCACTTATTAAAGACTTTAGCACCACTTATAACAGACTTTAGCACCACTTATAACAGACTTTAGCACCACTTATAACAGACTTAGCACCACTTATTTAAGACTTTAGCACCACTTATAACAGACTTTAGCACCACTTATAACAGACTTTAGCACCACTTATAACAGACTTTAGTACCACTTATAACAGACTTAGCACCACTTATAACAGACTTTAGCACCACTTATAACAGACTTTAGCACCACTTATAACAGACTTAGCACCACTTATTAAAGACTTTAGCACCACTTATAACAGACTTTAGCACCACTTATAACAGACTTTAGCACCACTTATAACAGACTTTAGCACCACTTATAACAGACTTTAGCACCACTTATAACAGACTTAGCACCACTTATAACAGACTTTAGCACCACTTATAACAGACTTTAGCACCACTTATAACAGACTTTAGCACCACTTATAACAGACTTAGCACCACTTATAACAGACTTTAGCACCACTTATAACAGACTTTAGCACCACTTATAACAGAATTTAGCACCACTTATAACAGACTTAAGCACCACTTATAACAGACTTTAGCACCACTTATAACAGACTTTAGCACCACTTATAACAGAATTTAGCACCACTTATAACAGACTTAAGCACCACTTATAACAGACTTTAGCACCACTTATAACAGACTTTAGCACCACTTATAACAGAATTTAGCACCACTTATAACAGACTTTAGCACCAATTATAACAGACTTTAGCACCACTTATAACAGAATTTAGCACCACTTATTAAAGACTTTAGCACCACTTATAACAGACTTTAGCACCACTTATAACAGACTTTAGCACCACTTATAACAGACTTTAGCACCACTTATAACAGACTTTAGCACCACTTATAACAGACTTTAGCACCACTTATTAAAGACTTTAGCACCACTTATTAAAGACTTTAGCACCACTTATAACAGACTTTAGCACCACTTATAACAGACTTTAGCACCACTTATAAAAGAATTTAGCACCACTTATAACAGACTTTAGCACCAATTATAACAGACTTTAGCACCACTTATAACAGACTTTAGCACCACTTATAACAGACTTTAGCACCAATTATAACAGACTTTAGCACCACTTATAACAGACTTTAGCACCAATTATAACAGACTTAAGCACCACTTATAACAGACTTTAGCACCAATTATAACAGACTTTAGCACCACTTATAACAGAATTTAGCACCACTTATATATTAAAGACTTTAGCACCACTTATTACAGACTTTAGCACCACTTATAACAGACTTTAGCACCACTTATAACAGACTTTAGCACCACTTATAACAGACTTTAGCACCACTTATAACAGACTTTAGCACCACTTATAACAGACTTTAGCACCACTTATTAAAGACTTTAGCACCACTTATAACAGACTTTAGCACCACTTATTAAAGACTTTAGCACCACTTATAACAGACTTTAGCACCACTTATAACAGACTTTAGCACCACTTATAACAGACTTAGCACCACTTATAACAGACTTTAGCACCACTTATAACAGACTTTAGCACCACTTATAACAGACTTAGCACCACTTATTAAAGACTTTAGCACCACTTATAATACTTTAGCACCACTTATTAAAGACTTTAGCACCACTTATTAAAGACTTTAGCACCACTTATAACAGACTTTAGCACCACTTATAACAGACTTTAGCACCACTTATTAAAGACTTTAGCACCACTTATAACAGACTTTAGCACCACTTATAACAGACTTTAGCACCACTTATAACAATCTTTAGCACCACTTATAACAGACTTTAGCACCACTTATAACAATCTTTAGCACCACTTATTAAAGACTTTAGCACCACTTATAACAGACTTTAGCACCACTTATAACAGACTTTAGCACCACTTATAACAGACTTTAGCACCACTTATAACAGACTTTAGCACCACTTATTAAAGACTTTAGCACCACTTATAACAGACTTTAGCACCACTTATTAAAGACTTTAGCACCACTTATAACAGACTTTAGCACCACTTATAACAGACTTTAGCACCACTTATAACAATCTTTAGCACCACTTATAACAGACTTTAGCACCACTTATTAAAGACTTTAGCACCACTTATAACAGACTTTAGCACCACTTATTAAAGACTTTAGCACCACTTATAACAATCTTTAGCACCACTTATAACAGACTTTTAGCACCACTTATTAAAGACTTTAGCACCACTTATTAAAGACATTAGCACCACTTATTAAAGACTTTAGCACCACTTATAACAGACTTTAGCACCACTTATAACAATCTTTAGCACCACTTATAACAGACTTTAGCACCACTTATAACAGACTTTAGCACCACTTATAACAGACTTTAGTACCACTTATAACAGACTTTAGCACCACTTATAACAGACTTTAGCACCATTTATTACAGACTTTAGCACCACTTGTAACAGACTTTAGCACCACTTATAACAGACATTAGCACCACTTATAACAGAATTTAGCACCACTTGTAACAGACTTTAGCACCACTTATAACAGACTTTAGCACCACTTATAACAGACTTTAGCACCACTTATAACAGACTTTAGCACCACTTATAACAGACTTTAACACCACTTATAACAGACTTAGCACCACTTATAACAGACTTTAGCACCACTTATAACAGACTTTAGCACCACTTATAACAGAATTTAGCACCACTTATAACAGACTTAAGCACCACTTATAACAGACTTTAGCACCACTTATAACAGACTTTAGCACCACTTATAACAGAATTTAGCACCACTTATAACAGACTTAAGCACCACTTATAACAGACTTTAGCACCACTTATAACAGACTTTAGCACCACTTATAACAGAATTTAGCACCACTTATAACAGACTTTAGCACCAATTATAACAGACTTTAGCACCACTTATAACAGAATTTAGCACCACTTATTAAAGACTTTAGCACCACTTATAACAGACTTTAGCACCACTTATAACAGACTTTAGCACCACTTATAACAGACTTTAGCACCACTTATAACAGACTTTAGCACCACTTATTAAAGACTTTAGCACCACTTATTAAAGACTTTAGCACCACTTATAACAGACTTTAGCACCACTTATAACAGACTTTAGCACCACTTATAACAGAATTTAGCACCACTTATAACAGATTTTAGCACCAATTATAACAGACTTTAGCACCACTTATAACAGACTTTAGCACCACTTATAACAGACTTTAGCACCAATTATAACAGACTTTAGCACCACTTATAACAGACTTTAGCACCAATTATAACAGACTTAAGCACCACTTATAACAGACTTTAGCACCAATTATAACAGACTTTAGCACCACTTATAACAGAATTTAGCACCACTTATAACAGACTTTAGCACCAATTATAACAGACTTTAGCACCACTTATAACAGACTTTAGCACCAATTATAACAGACTTTAGCACCACTTATAACAGAATTTAGCACCACTTATTAAAGACTTTAGCACCACTTATTTACCACTTATAACAGACTTTAGCACCACTTATAACAGACTTTAGCACCACTTATAACAGACTTTAGCACCACTTATAACAGACTTTAGCACCACTTATTAAAGACTTTAGCACCACTTATTACAGACTTTAGCACCACTTATAACAGACTTTAGCACCACTTATAACAGACTTTAGCACCACTTATAACAGACTTTAGCACCACTTATAACAGACTTTAGCACCACTTATAACAGACTTTAGCACCACTTATAACAGACTTTAGCACCACTTATTAAAGACTTTAGCACCACTTATAACAGACTTTAGCACCACTTATTAAAGACTTTAGCACCACTTATAACAGACTTTAGCACCACTTATAACAGACTTTAGCACCACTTATAACAGACTTAGCACCACTTATAACAGACTTTAGCACCACTTATAACAGACTTTAGCACCACTTATAACAGACTTAGCACCACTTATTAAAGACTTTAGCACCACTTATAATACTTTAGCACCACTTATTAAAGACTTTAGCACCACTTATTAAAGACTTTAGCACCACTTATAACAGACTTTAGCACCACTTATAACAGACTTTAGCACCACTTATTAAAGACTTTAGCACCACTTATAACAGACTTTAGCACCACTTATAACAGACTTTAGCACCACTTATAACAATCTTTAGCACCACTTATAACAGACTTTAGCACCACTTATAACAATCTTTAGCACCACTTATTAAAGACTTTAGCACCACTTATAACAGACTTTAGCACCACTTATAACAGACTTTAGCACCACTTATAACAGACTTTAGCACCACTTATAACAGACTTTAGCACCACTTATTAAAGACTTTAGCACCACTTATAACAGACTTTAGCACCACTTATTAAAGACTTTAGCACCACTTATAACAGACTTTAGCACCACTTATAACAGACTTTAGCACCACTTATAACAATCTTTAGCACCACTTATAACAGACTTTAGCACCACTTATTAAAGACTTTAGCACCACTTATAACAGACTTTAGCACCACTTATTAAAGACTTTAGCACCACTTATAACAATCTTTAGCACCACTTATAACAGACTTTTAGCACCACTTATTAAAGACTTTAGCACCACTTATTAAAGACATTAGCACCACTTATTAAAGACTTTAGCACCACTTATAACAGACTTTAGCACCACTTATAACAATCTTTAGCACCACTTATAACAGACTTTAGCACCACTTATAACAGACTTTAGCACCACTTATAACAGACTTTAGTACCACTTATAACAGACTTTAGCACCACTTATAACAGACTTTAGCACCATTTATTACAGACTTTAGCACCACTTGTAACAGACTTTAGCACCACTTATAACAGACATTAGCACCACTTATAACAGAATTTAGCACCACTTGTAACAGACTTTAGCACCACTTATAACAGACTTTAGCACCACTTATAACAGACTTTAGCACCACTTATAACAGACTTTAGCACCACTTATTAAAGACATTAGCACCACTTATAACAGACTTTAGCACCACTTATAAAAGACTTTTAGCACCACTTATTAAAGACTTTAGCACCACTTATTAAAGACATTAGCACCACTTATTAAAGACTTTAGCACCACTTATAACAGACTTTAGCACCACTTATAACAATCTTTAGCACCACTTATAACAGACTTTAGCACCACTTATAACAGACTTTAGCACCACTTATAACAGACTTTAGTACCACTTATAACAGACTTTAGCACCACTTATAACAGACTTTAGCACCACTTATAACAGACTTTAGCACCACTTGTAACAGACTTTAGCACCACTTATAACAGACATTAGCACCACTTATAACAGAATTTAGGACCACTTGTAACAGACTTTAGCACCACTTATAACAGACTTTAGCACCACTTATAACAGACTTTAGCACCACTTATAACAGACTTTAGCACCACTTATAACAGACTTTAGCACCACTTATAACAGACTTTAGCACCACTTATAACAGACTTTAGCACCACTTATAACAGACTTTAGCACCACTTATAACAGACTTTAGCACCACTTATAACAGACTTTAGCACCACTTATTAAAGACTTTAGCACCACTTATAACAGACTTTAGCACCACTTATAACAGAATTAAGCACCACTTATTAAAGACTTTAGCACCACTTATTAAAGACTTTAGCACCACTTATTAAAGACTTTAGCACCACTTATTACAGACTTTTAGCACCACTAATTAAAGACTTTAGCACCACTTATTAAAGACTTTAGCACCACTTATTAAAGACTTTAGCACCACTTATAACAGACTTTAGCACCACTTATAACAGACTTTAGCACCACTTATAACAGACTTTAGCACCACTTATAACAGACTTTAGCACCACTTATAACAGACTTTAGCACCACTTATTAAAGACTTTAGTACCACTTATTAAAGACTTTAGCACCACTTATTAAAGACTTTAGCACCACTTATAACAGACTTTAGCACCACTTATAACAGACTTTAGCACCACTTATAACAGACTTTAGCACCACTTATAACAGACTTTAGCACCACTTATAACAGACTTTAGCACCACTTATAACAGACTTTAGCACCACTTATTAAAGACTTTAGCACCACTTATTAAAGACTTTAGCACCACTTATTAAAGACTTTAGCACCACTTATAACAGACTTTTAGCACCACTTATTAAAGACTTTAGCACCACTTATTAAAGACTTTAGCACCACTTATAACAGACTTTAGCACCACTTATAACAGAATTTAGCACCACTTATTAAAGACTTTAGCACCACTTATTAAAGACTTTAGCACCACTTATAACAGACTTTTAGCACCACTTATTAAAGACTTATGCACCACTTATTAAAGACTTTAGCACCACTTATAACAGACTTTAGCACCACTTCTTACAGACTTTAGCACCACTTATAACAGACTTTAGCACCACTTATTAAAGACTTTAGCACCACTTATTAAAGACTTTAGCACCACTTATTAAAGACTTTAGCACCACTTATTTAAGACTTTAGCACCACTTATTAAAGACTTTAGCACCACTTATTAAAGACTTTAGCACCACTTATTAAAGACTTTAGCACCACTTATAACAGACTTTTAGCACCACTTATTAAAGACTTTAGCACCACTTATTAAAGACTTTAGCACCACTTATTAAAGACTTTAGCACCACTTATTAAAGACTTTAGCACCACTTATTTAAGACTTTAGCACCACTTATTAAAGACTTTAGCACCACTTATTAAAGACTTTAGCACCACTTATTAAAGACTTTATCACCACTTCTTACAGACTTTAGCACCACTTATAACAGACTTTTAGCACCACTTATAACAGACTTTAGAACCATTTATTACAGACTTTAGCACCACTTATAACAGACTTTAGCACCACTTCTTACAGACTTAAGCACCACTTATAAGACTTTAGCACCACTTATTAAAGACTTTAGTACCACTTATTAAAGACTTTAGCACCACTTATTAAAGACTTTAGTACCACTTATTACAGACTTTAGCACCACTTATAACAGACTTTAGCACCACTTCTTACAGACTTAAGCACCACTTATAAGACTTTAGCACCACTTATTAAAGACTTTAGTACCACTTATTAAAGACTTTAGCACCACTTATTAAAGACTTTAGTACCACTTATTAAAGACTTTAGCACCACTTATAACAGACTTTAGCACCACTTATAACAGAATTTAGCACCACTTATTAAAGACTTTAGCACCACTTATTAAAGACTTTAGCACTACTTATTAAAGACTTTAGCACCACTTATAACAGACTTTTAGCACCACTTATTAAAGACTTTAGCTACACTTATTAAAGACTTTAGCACCACTTATAACAGACTTTAGCACCACTTCTTACAGACTTTAGCACCACTTATAATAGATTTTAGCACCACTTATTAAAGACTTTAGCACCACTTATTAAAGACTTTAGCACCACTTATTAAAGACTTTAGCACCACTTATTTAAGACTTTAGCACCACTTATTAAAGACTTTAGCACCACTTATTAAAGACTTTAGCACCACTTATTAAAGACTTTAGCACCACTTATTAAAGACTTTAGCACCACTTATTAAAGACTTTAGCACCACTTATTAAAGACTTTAGCACCACTTATTAAAGACTTTAGCACCACTTATAACAGACTTTTAGCACCACTTATTAAAGACTTTAGCACCACTTATTAAAGACTTTAGCACCATTTATAACAGACTTTAGCACCACTTCTTACAGACTTTAGCACCACTTATAACAGACTTTAGCACCACTTATAACAGACTTTAGCACCACTCATTAAAGACTTTAGCACCACTTATTAAAGACTTTAGCACCACTTATAACAGACTTTAGCACCACTTCTTACAGACTTTAGCACCACTTATAACAGACTTTAGCACCACTTATAACAGACTTTAGCACCATTTATTACAGACTTTAGCACCACTTCTTACAAACTTTAGCACCACTTATAGCAGACTTTAGCACCACTTATAACAGACTTTAGCACCACTTCTTACAGAGTTTAGCACCACTTATAACAGACTTTAGCAACACTTATAACAGACATTAGCACCACTTATTAAAGACTTTAGCACCACTTATTAAAGACTTTAGCACCACTTATTAAAGACTTTAGCACCACTTATTAAAGACTTTAGCACCACTTATTAAAGACTTTAGCACCACTTATTAAAGACTTTAGCACCACTTATAACAGACTTTTAGCACCACTTATTAAAGACTTTAGCACCACTTATTAAAGACTTTAGCACCACTTATAACAGACTTTAGCACCACTTATAACAGACTTTAGCACCTCTTATAACAGACTTTAGCACCATTTATTACAGACTTTAGCACCACTTATAACAGACTTTAGCACCACTTATAACAGACTTTTAGCACCACTTATAACAGACTTTAGAACCATTTATTACAGAATTTAGCACCACTTATAACAGACTTTAGCACCACTTCTTACAGACTTAAGCACCACTTATAACAGACTTTAGCACCACTTATTAAAGACTTTAGTACCACTTATTAAAGACTTTAGCACCACTTATTAAAGACTTTAGTACCACTTATTAAAGACTTTAGCACCACTTATTAAAGACTTTAGCACCACTTATTAAAGACTTTAGCACCACTTATTAAAGACTTTAGCACCACTTATAACAGACTTTTAGCACCACTTATTAAAGACTTTAGCACCACTTATTAAAGACTTTAGCACCACTTATAACATACTTTAGCACCACTTCTTACAGACTTTAGCACCACTTATAACAGACTTTAGCACCACTTATAACAGACTTTAGCACCATTTATTACAGACTTTAGCAACACTTATAACAGACTTTAGAACCACTTCTTACAGACTTTAGCACCACTTATAACAGACTTTTAGCACCACTTATAACAGACTTTAGAACCATTTATTACAGACTTTAGCACCACTTATAACAGACTTTAGCACCAAATCTTACAGACTTTAGCACCACTTATAACAGACTTTTAGCACCACTTATAACAGACTTTAGAACCATTTATTACAGACTTTAGCACCACTTATAACAGACTTTAGCACCACATCTTACAGACTTTAGCACCACTTATAACAGACTTTTAGCACCACTTATAACAGACTTTAGAACCATTTATTACAGACTCTAGCCCAACCTATAACAGCTTGAGCCCTACTTGTATCAGACTAGGGCAAATTGGGTCAAATGAAAGCCAGACATATGTTTTCTGGATATTTTTCAACGGAGGCAGACAGATGGCTTCCCAAGAGACACTTACCATCCAGAAAGTTTTCAAATCATCCCATTAAGTGTCAACAGCTTCATAAGTATAATACAATAAATTAATTACAATCAATTAAGCCATTCACTTAATTGCCAACATGATTTATTATTTCAAATATTTGAAAATGATGCTTACTTCCCTGGCCTTAACTAGTCTAGTTCGCAACCCTACAAACAATGAACAATGTTTACAACCATGTACATGATTTTACATGACATGTTTCATATCCCCTCATTGGTGCAAAAAGGTTTCATGTAATGAAATGAATAGGCACATGGTACCTTTTTGCACCTATTGAGTGATACATAGAAATGATAGGTTCTACTGTTAAGAACTGTTTGGCTTTGTTTCATAAACATAATTGCAGTTTATGGTACATGTATTTAAAAGCAGCAATTATGTTTACATAGAATCTGAATTGTGGCCAATATAATTGACAAATAATGTCAACAACTTTTTAAAAGTGGCGAAATTAAGTATGGCCAACTTTGTTTTACCCAGCGGGAGACCTGATTATTGGCTACAACTGATGACAATATGGGAAGGCCAGTATTCTTTGTGGAAAACTAGCAGGATGATATATTTTCAGGTATTCATACGTCCACCGGGGGCATATGTCTGCCAGATAGGAATGCACATGTCCGACATTCTTTATAGTTTACCCAATGTCAAACTGAAATAACAGTTATGGTATCTTTTAATTAAACCATTTTATGAACACAAATAATGAAATGCAAAGTCCTTATTTTGTGCCCGATCTATAAATAAATAACACAAGTCAGTATTCGTTGTAAATAAATCTTTTACACGAGATAACTGAATAAGTCTCAACCTGTACAAAAATATATAAGTTTTATATATAATTATATATAAATATTGCATGGAAAAATAATATGACAACTTACTAATAACAGAGTTAAAAACAATGAGTAAGTTCAATTATCTGATAAACATATGTAGCAACGGACAGCAACCAAAACGAAACAAATAAATTTTATGAGTCTTTGAAATACGCTGTGGTTTAATTTGGAAAATGTGGGCATGTCTGAAATAAAATAGAAGATGTCTATGTGAACAAGGAAATGCTCTCCTATTTTTACACAATTATTGTGAAGATTTTGATGAGAATGAAACTGAAATATCATATCATATTATACATGTTTTGTATATTGTTTTCAATTAGCTCTTTGGAATACTAAAAGCATATTTCTAAAAACAAACAGAGTCCCTGAATTATGGAAATGGAATCTCTTGCGTCAAATGGACAGTTTTGTTACTAGCAGTGATATCTTCTTTATGCAGGTTCCATGCATAATTAATTGATGAATCAAGGATTTGATTTTATGAGATAGCTTTAACCCTTTGCATGCTGGGTAATTTGTCTTCTGCTAATATGTCGTCTGCTGAATTTCTAAAATTAGCATTTTCTTCGATTTTTTTCAAAGAATACTATCAGAATAGCAAACAGTTTGGATCCTGATGAGACGCCACGTTCTGTGGCGTCTCATCTGGATCCAAACTGTTTGCAAAGGCCTTTAAAATCCGGTTCCAGCGCTCAAAGGGTTCAAATGTTATGGAAATTAAAAACAATTTGAAAAGAAGTCGCTGTGAATCGCTCCCTTATAATTGAGCCTGTTACAGTCCATAGTTTTTAGCATGAAAATGAAACAAGTTAGTAAACAGGGCTTTTTTTCCTTCTGTGAGAATGGCCATTTTCACGATTTGCGAAATTCGCTACTTAAATTTTCACAATTTTAGAAAGTTGGCGACTCATTTTTTCACAACTTTGAACAGTTAGCAACTCATTTTTTCACAAAATGAGTTTTTTTTTCCACAAAATAAGGGGGCCAAGGCTGCTTCACAAAAACAGGAAAAAAAGCCCTGGTAAAGTTTATGTTAACATCATATAAGATACGGTAAATATTACCGTAAATGCAAAGAAACAATACCTGTAAACTTTAGCAACATCAATTATGTTTCAAATGAGACTGCAAGATAAATTTTGATTACAGTACTGTTGTGCAAGTGATTAAGTTTTAAATCACAGTTTTTAAATATCACATAAGAAACAGACTAAAATATTATTTTAGGCAGATAAGAAACAATAAAACAAACTTGTTTCATGTCGATTCTACACTGGTTCAAGAAAATTCCATTTATTTAATTGTAAAACTTCTTGTACTTTTAGTGAATTCATTGAATTCATGCAGTTTGAGTCTGACAGCATTACTGCTGACAGCAAATATACCCCAATACATTGATTAAAATCAACATGATGCAATTGAACGTACAGTATCTACACACAATGGACATCAACTTGAAACACTGATTAATATAGGATCCAGCATACAGTCAAACATGTGTCTGAATATTTAAATGATTAACAATTCTAAGTACTGGACAAACATTGTTTTTTATAATTAACTTATACTTAAAGAATACCGTATCTTATTGCTCCATCTGATTTTGTTTATGGCAGTAATACATAGCTAATTTCATTTTTTCTGTTTAAAAATTAAGTTTGAGTTGATTTAAGTTAATGATACTCTTGGATGAAAGATGTAAACACAAATGTAATTTCTAATATGCAAAATTTTTACAATGTGCCTCAATTTTGTGGACACATGTGATAGCGAAAGTATGCTTGAAACAAAAACACAAGACGATAAGTGGAAGACCAATTTCTTACACTGTCTTAAAAAGTAATGTAACCGAATATATGTCTTACATGGGCATTATATTGTGTATGACCATTATTACATAAAACATGTGAAAATATATATAACATTATTGTTTTGAAAGGTCTAAATGCCTACAAAAATTAACAGCCTATGATTAGAAACATATCAAATACTTAAGAAAAATATAATAATGATGTATACAAAGTACATTATCATAACATTTAATAATTTAAGCAAATTTTGTGTCTGATAAAAAAAGGCTTGAAAAGATATCAAGCTAGTTAAAAACTCTACCCTTATTTATTACCGTAAACTTGATATTATTCTTCGGAAAATAATTTTTCTTGAATTTTGAAAGGACCTCTCAACCAAGACATAAAATGTCCAACGAACGAACAAACGTTGAAGACTTATACCAGAACTGATAAAAAATTAACGAATTGACGATCAAACAAAAATGCCAGAGTTTATCAATCAATGAAATTTCAAGTTAATAAAAATAAATGAATCCACACTATCATAAGTATACGTATTATACTTTCACAAATAGCTATTATTAAAAGGAAATCGATAAAACATAGATGGTGTATAGGATCTTGCATTTATATCAGTGCTTTAATATGTGTAGTTCAAAGCTGGAAATAATATTAAGCTACATATCAGATTTTAAAAATTTATGTCTCATGGGAAATCAGTAGGTTTTGCTTCTTGCCATTCAATACTTTTGCAAATTTATTAAAAGAACAAGGGACAAAATTGTCACAAAACCAGGTTTTCATTGTGAAAAAAAAATCTGATAAAGGGAGAAAACTCAAACTGAACTTTTGAAATGACCAAAAAAAATTAACCCCCTTTGTAAGTGTTTTTTTTTTAAAATCTATTTTTAGTCGTGGCGACCTTGACATTGGAGATATTGACGTGATTCTTTCGTGGGACACACCGTCCCATGATGGTGAACAAATGTGCCAAATGATTTTAAAATCTCACAATGAATGACATAGTTATGGCCAGGACAAGCTCATTTATGGCCATTTTTGACCTTTGAACTCAAAGTGTGACCTTGACCTTGGAGATATCGACGTAATTATTTCGCGCGACACACCGTCCAATGATGGTGAACAAATGTGCCAAATGATTTTAAAATCTGACGATGAACGACATAGTTATGGCTCGGACAAGCTCATTTATGGCCATTTTTGACCTTTGAACTCAAAGTGTGACCTTGACCTTGGAGATATCGACGTAATTATTTCGCGCGACACACCGTCCAATGATGGTGAACAAATGTGCCAAATGATTTTAAAATCTGACAATGAACGACATAGTTATGGCCCGGACAAGCTTATTCCGCCAGCCCGCCAGCCAGCCAGCCAGCCCGCCAGCCAGCCAGCCAGCCAGCCCGCCCGCATTCGCCAATCTAATAACCAGTTTTTTCCTTCAGAAAACCTGGTTAAAAATATAAAGTATTATTAAGACGAAACTGAATTACCATTTAATTAAGAGCTCTTAGGATATTTGCTTATGAATAAGGAGAAATAACAAGCATGAACAAAAAAATTTCCTTTAAAAATCAGTAACTGACAAATAGAAATCTTGGCATAAGGTGATCATAATAAAGTTTTGTCCATATAATAACTGTACAATAATTTTCTTATCATTAATGTAATATTGCACCCCTTTAAAATATTTTACAATTGCTAAATATATTTTTATAATATACATTACAGTCTCTATTGGAAGAAAACAAACATATAACCAGGAATCATGATATGCATCAGATAAAACATATTTACAAACATCTTGACGCTTCGAACTGAACTTTCTGTTTTGATCACACATATAACTTTACTAAACATTTATATGGAAGAAAAGGAATGCAAGTAATTATAACATAATTCTAGATACACATTTGACTAATATATGCACATTCTTGTACAAGCAATTTATGGATTATATTTTTCCCTTGCATATAGTAACTTAGCCTAAACGTACACAGGTTAATTGCATTTTTTTCCGAAAGGTTTCCTTTACAGAAAACATTCATCTTTATAAGAACCCTTGCGTTGGGCTTTTATGTGATCGTCGACTGGCCAGTAGTTAAGTTTTCATCTGTACATTGCTTCCATCTACTCGTGATGCACATCTGACCTCTCTGAATTACACATGTCACCGCCATCATGATCACATCTGACAGAAAACTGCATCCATTACACGCATATGCCATATTTTCATCTGCTTAACATATTCTGCATTGTACATATGCATATTTTCACATTCTATTACACATATGCAAATTCTCACAATATGTTACACATTCTGCAAATACCTCATTTGCATTACACGTATATGCCAATTTTTCCATAACCTATACACAGATTGCATGACATATATATGCACATTCTCCGCAAGTGTTACACGTATGCCAATGTTTTGTGGTATCACACATAAATCGGAATTTCATCATTTATGCCAGTGAGTGGCCTTGACTGGAACCTGCAAAGGAAAGAGAAACAAATATATACAAATGAGACTCTCAGAAAAGGGGGTTTAATGCATGTGTGTAAAGTGTCATCCCAGATTAGCCTATGCAGTCTGCACAGGCTAATCAGGGCCGACACTTCCCGCCTATATTGTATAATTCGTTTACAGAAAGACTTGTTGAAAATCCAGTTTAGACTGACAGTGTCATGCCTGATAAGCCTTTGTAGGCGGCACAAGCTAATCTGAGACAACACTTTACACACACGCATTTAAACCACTTTTCACAGAAAAGTTTCATATACATGTATACAAATAGTAATTTATCACTTTATTTAAGCAGGTGAAAAGTAGCTTCCAACAAGAGCTGTGTTTGTGAAACACAATGCCCCCTACTGCGCTGCTTTGAAGCCATATATTTGACCTTTGACCTTGAAGGATGACCTTGACCTTTCACCACTCAAAATGTGCAGCTCCATGAGATACACATGCATGCCAAATGTCAAGTTGCTATCTTCAATAATGCACAAGTTATGACCAAGGTAAAAGTTTTTGGACAGAATGACAGACAGCCAGAATGACAGACAGGCCAAAAACAATATACCCCCGATCATTCGATCCGCGGGCATAAAAAGGGCTCATGAATTTTTTCCATGCATGTTTTTTTAATGGACACATTTATGGGTAAACAGATTGGATTATTTAACTAAATGCGCATCTGCAAAAAAGAATGCTTGACAAAATAGAACCAGAAATAGTGTCATATTGACATCTTCGTGAGGAAAGCATTTGCAAAACTGAGATTGAAAAAAGTTTTTCAGACTTATTAGCCATGAATTATATGTTCTTTGCACAAAATATTAGGTGCAAAGGGTTATGTTCTCAAATCTTTAATCGTTTGAATATTTTATAAAACATGCATTCAGTAAATTAAATGTATGCCTATGTGACATAATTTTGTTAACATCAGTATGTTGTCATTACATTTAAATAACACCTGTATATTTTGTTAAAGAGTTTCATACGTTGCAGTATTGGAAAAATAGTAATTATATGTCCTTTTCTATACTTTATTCTATAGGTATTTAATAGATAAGGTCATGCAAATTGCAAGCATACATAGAGGATAAGGGCATAAAATTGCATGAACATAAAGTGCAAAACTGATTTTACAGTCACAGGAATATATACACGTAATTCACATATAATTTTCTGACATGCACTTACGTTGTGCAATTCATACTATAAAATGGGCTTATGAGAAGAGTGCATGCATGTTGAATCAGTGTTTAAGGTAAACCTGTGATTAGGTAGATATCTTATACCATAAACTATTGCTGATACATACAGTGTGCATGCTATTCTTACTTAACCATGTTTCGTATAACAAAGCGTACACATAATGCCAGGTCAGTCGAAAATACTTTGACTGGTTGTGGAATTACACTTTTTTTCACATGATATATTCTAAGGGTTTCAGGTGAATGTGAAGAGTAACTGCTGTATATTGCAATACATAGAATAGGTAGATAACTCCAGTATTCAAGGGTGACGGAATGTCGAGGGTCAATTGTTTAACTATTGTATCTGCTTACAGTTGTATATACAAGATACAATAGTTTCACTATCAACCCTCGCTATATGTTATTTATACCTTCGAATGCGAGACTGAATGTAAAAAGTTCAGCGTGAACAAAGTAACAATGTTGATTCCCAACACAAACACTATCTTAAATACTCACATATAATATTGTCCCGCACTCCTCTTGGCTTCAAAATTTAAATCTGATATATTTTTTGTATTACTTAACCATTTCCTATTCAGATTCACATTTTGACCCGTTTGTTGTCCCTTAGAAATCAACTTAAATTTAAGTACTTTCTTACTAGATCCAAGTTTTAAAGCCTTCATTTCCAACCCTCAGATACTGATGCGCAGCACAAATAAAAAAATCTTAACAGACTGCAAGTTACTTGGAAGCTGTTCTGGTTTTATGTGGTTGCATATAGCCATTTTCACTTCCCTCTGAGCAGGAAAGAATTAAATTCACTTGACATACAAGGAAAAGAGGACATCATGTTGTAAATGCATGCCACTTAAATTATGGCTATGAAACCCACAACTAAAAGGTGACAGATAAGCAGGAATTTTGAGTTTCGAAATAAAAACTACCGGATGACCTTGAAAAACTGTTGTTGGCAACCATGCTCAATTGTGAAAGAAAAAAAAACAATTATAAAATAAGAAAAAACATGCAACAAAACATAAAGGGCCCATTTTGTCAGTATTTCATATACAATTTGAAGTCATGCAAAAATGTGAAAGAAACAATAATGAAAATAATAAAGTATGGGCAACAAAACATTAAAGGCTTCTTTTGAAGGTATTTCATATAACATTATTTAAAGAAGCTCAACAATGCAGCACGTGCAAATTCCTTACCTTGTTCAATCCCTTCTTTCCGAAATTTCGAATATCAAGCATCAGCTGTTCCCTTGGATCAAGCTGTCGCTCAAAACGCTTCTGTTTCGGTTTCGTGTATTTTGCGTCTGCTTTGACTTCCTTTGACTTGGCCTCAAGGCCAGGAGCCGGTGGAAGGGTAGGGGCCACTGGAACCTGGGACAGGGAACCGTCTCTCTGGCCGCGCTGGCTGGGCATATCAGGGATAGGTGTTGATGTCTGAAATTCATGGCCACTTAAAAAGTTTGGGGAGGACATTTGGCTATTGCCACCGCTGCTTCCGGTATTGGGTGGGGTCGAAAAGCCAGCAGCAGGTGTTTGCAGCAAGGTTTGTTGTTGGGAGGGACCTACTACCGCGTTTTTGTTGAAGGAAATCGTTGCGATGCTCTGCTGCAGTTGCAACAGCATTTGCTGCTGCATTTGGATCTGCAACTGCAACTGCTGAAGCTGCAGACTGGACTGGTCCTGAATCCCAGGCGTCTGATTGGGCGATGGAGGGTCAGGTGACAAGGAACTGGCTAAAAGCTGCTGGTTCTGCAGCAGCTGGTTCTGCCACATTGCCATCTGCTGTTGCATCTGCTGGTATTGTGTCTGCATTAGATTGGCGGACTCTGCATCATCGTCTGATCGTCTTGGAGTTGATTCTCTGCTATTAGTTTGCGTCGAATTTCTGCTACTAGTCTTTGACGATTCTCGGCTACTAGTCTGCAGCGATTCTCTGCTACCAGTATGTGAGATTACTGGTGGACTGGACTGGCTCAACTGAATTACCGTTTTGGAAGCAAAAGTTTCTTTCTCTAGATTAACCTCCACTTCGTCATTAGTTTCAACTTTTTCTTCCTTCACTGCAGTCCTTTCAGCAGGAAGCGCTATAAAAGATATAGATTTCTCTTCTAACAAATTCTCGGCCTCTCCTTCTGAATTTGGCTGAAAACTTATATTTGAACACTGGTTTGCTATGTTAATATCAACAGTCTGCTTGCCGCTAGTTTCGTCAAATACTGGAGCATGATTTACTATGGAAGTATTTGAAGCTTGAATAACCTCTTCGTCGAAATCACGAGAATTGCGAAATTCAATTCTATAGTTCACCTTAGGAGTGTCACTAAACTCTCTGCGAGGCTTCTTTTGATCGTTAGGATTACTGGCACTGAAGTCCAGAGTTGACAACTCATCAAATGTGATAACAAATTCTTCTTTTTCCTCTGGCTTCTTCACCTTAACAACAACAGGCTTCTCCTTAGTTTGTTCAGGAATATCTACAGTTTTAGTATCATTCAAAACTTCAGTATCAACAACCCGAGTTACCTCAACTTCTTTTACCTTTACCTTCTCATTAAGGTCTTTATCATCATCTTTCACATCATCAGTTCCTTCGACATCAATATCTTGGAACACATCATGCGGATGGACACAGATTGCTTTTGCATGCTCTTTAGGGGACTCAAGATCGGGTATAACCCTTGGACTACCAGTTTCTAGCAGGGCATGCTGCAAAACATTCTGTTGAGCCGGATAATATTCAACGATCTCTTCCGTTTCGAAACTCTCCTCTTCGGAATCCCGTTGCGACAAGTTTTGGAATCCCGACGGAACGGAGGCGACTGTGAATTCGTACGTAATCTCCGAAGAATCCCGGTCACCCTGGGCGCTGATGTCTCGGTCAGAGTGCAAGAGTTTGTGTTGGGAGGAGGGGGAGGAACTGCTTGGGTCCTGTAAACATGGGAAAGGATTGTCGGTCTATGAAGCATACAATATTGGTAAAGGAATAACACTATGATTATACGAGCAGTGCTCTGGGAAAACTAAGCTTGCATGCTGGGAAATTTTTCGTCTGCAAAAATGTTGTCTGCTGAATTTCTAAAATAAGCATTTTCTTTGATATTTTTTCAAAGAATACTATCAGAATAGCAAACAGTTTGGATCCTGATGAGACGCCACGTTGTGTGGCGTCTCATCTGGATCCAAACTGTTTGCAAAGGCCTTCAAAATTCAGTTCCAGCACTGGAAGAGTTAAAGCATGTGCATAAAGCGTATTCCCAGTCCCCACAGGCTAATCAGGAATGACACTTTTAGCTTTTATGGAATTTCTCATAGAAAATAAGTCTCATCTAAAAACAAAAATCTGTGTAGGCGGAAAGTGTCATCCCTGATTAGCATGTGCAGTCTGCATTTAGGCACATGTGCAGTCTGCATTTAGGCACATGTGCAGTCTGCATTTAGGCACATGTGCAGTCTGCATTTAGGCACATGTGCAGTCTGCATTTAGGCACATGTGCAGTCTGCATTTAGGCACATGTGCAGTCTGCATTTAGGCACATGTGCAGTCTGCATTTAGGCACATGTGCAGTCTGCATTTAGGCACATGTGCAGTCTGCATTTACACACATGTGCAGTCTGCATTTACACACATGTGCAGTCTGCATTTACACACATGTGCAGTCTGCATTTACACACATGTGTTAAGTACAGTTTTCCTAGAAGGGGGTTCATTTTGCTTGGGTGTATGATAAAAGAGGAAGATGGCTGGAAGCGCAGTCATATTTACAGACAGTATAGCCTTAATCGGATGAATGTGGAACAATTAGTGCAACTAAGGATATGAGGTGGCAGAAAAGGTTGAACTTTATCCTTACAGCTAATAAGGGTAAACAATATAGTTTGGAATGGGAAACATATTTTCACAAAAACAATATTTTACACATTAAATTATGTCACTTTAACAACAATCATTTGACATTTGCCCATGGATAGAACTAACAACAACATATAATGCATACAATTCAAGGATGTGAAATAAATTTCAAGGACATGAAATATTCAATTCAATTTTGTCTAACTCACAGGATATGTACACACAATGAAGATATACAACTATCATGCAGTTTAATTTTTTGGTTCAATATTGTTTAAATCTTTGCATGCTGGCAAATTCGTCGTCTGCTAAAATGTCGTCTGCTGAATTTCTAAAATTAGCATTTTCTTCGATTTTTTTTCCAAAGAAAACTATGAGAAGAGCAAACAGTTTGGATCCTGATGAGACGCCATGTTCTATGGTGTCTCATCTGGATCCAAACTGTTTGCAAAAGCCTTCGAAATTCGGTTCCAGCACTGAAAGAGTTAACTCACAGGTCTGTAAGCACACAATGAAGACATACAACTATCATGTGGGTTCAGACCATGTGACCTCAACTGACCTTGGAGAGAGGCGTCCCATTGGTCGATTCCTCTCCATCGGAACCTTGAAGCACCAGACTGGCAATATGCTTCTTGAACTCTGGCATGGCTTTCTTCAGTTCATCTGCAAAGTACAAACAATGTGTGTTTCTAACTAATTGCTCCCAGTGATTTTTTTGGCCAAAATTTACAGCCTCTTAGAAGGTGTTTTTCAATGACAAAAACTAGTTTTCCCCCAAAATCTTACCAAATAGCCCCCAAAAGCTCTACTTTGTCAAATGAACTAAATATTGGTCTATTGAGTTTATTATTCAGCGGAATAATCTGTAGCACTTTAAAATATCAATTCAACAAGACTCGCGTAAGTGAAACACAATGCCACCTACTGCGCTTTAAAGACGCAGCCATTTTACAGAAAATGTTATGTCCAAAGCCCATAACTTTGCCAAAAATCAAAGGAACGCAATGAATTTCACACTTAGTTTGTAGGTCGTGTAGGTAGACTGACATACCAAAAATCATCTCAATATCTGAAAGTGTTGCCTAAAAAAATCTCCAGAAAACGGTTATCTTAAAGAAAATATCTAAGTCTAAGGCCCATAACTTCGCAAACAATCAATGGACCGGAGCGAATTTCACACTTCATATGTAGATCATGTAGGTAGACTCACATACCACCAAAAATAAGCTCAATTTCTGAAAGTGTTGTATAAAAACCCTCCGGAAAGCGGAATGCCAGACGGACGGTGAGATTGCAATATGCCACCTTACCTGGGGCATAAAAAATGCAGTTAAACATGCACTGATAAAGAATCAGATTACTGTTATAATCATATTAATAATGTTTCATTTCTCCCTATATAAATCATGGTTTATTGCATTATTTTTCCAAATCCAAAAGGCACAGGCTGTAAGTTGTCAAGCAAAAAAAATCACTGGCTTGAAACTTAATGTAGCAAAGCGCAAGCTGTAAAGGATTTCAAGAAAACTTAAAAAAATAATTACTGTCTGCATTTTGGTTTGGTAACATATCTTAATGTATGACAGCTAAAACCCATAATGTCAAATGTTTGTCTGTGACATGCCGGTATCGTAAAAATGTGACCAAATTAGAAATGCTTTCATGGAATCTACAATAATATCCTTAACCTGGTAACAGATTGCATTCACTTGGCACAAATATGTAATATAATTTCAATTATTTAATTTGGAAACGCATAAGCATACAATTCTTCCAATTTTGTTTCATCTTTAGTTTAAACCTATTTATTTTAGCTCGATTGCATAGAAAGTAATTCCTACTTATTTGAAATGCTCTCGAGTCCGTTTCCTGGGCCTAGAACCAGTACTTGGTGTCTATATGGGAGATCGAAAGAACGATCCCACAGCGGGGATCGAACCCGTGACCTCCCGGTCGCCAGGCGGACACCATATCCATTACACCACAGCGACCTTGTTTCATCTTTCATGTATCAAAGAAATAGACAAACCTGACCTTCTGTAGAATACAATGTTTTAAAATTGAATTAAGAAATATATTTAAAAAAAAAATTACTATCATTTATGAAATTATTAAGTTTAAGTTTTAACACTTTCAGTTTAAAAAAAGCACAATGCCATGCTCAATTCATGCATAATAGATTCCATCATCATTACAATATACAATTCATTTGTCAATATGTATCACAGAAGTTTAACAAGAGTACCGCATAACGGGTGCCAACGCTCGGCTGCGGGTGCAGTTTTTAACAAGAAACCGTCGGAGACGGGTGATGCTCCCCAAAGTTTTTTTTTGTCACAATATTGCACTATATATTCAGATAAAAGGAAACGTCTAGTAGTTGGGGGGACAAGAATTGCACTATATGTACAGTTTATAGAAAATTTCAAAGGGCCATAACTCTGTGAAAAATCATCCGACCAGAACCCGCTGATAATATGCGCATGAAGCTTCCCATAAAGTTTAATTGAATTCCGGTCATTAATTGCCGAGAAATAGCCCGGACAAAAATTGTGCACGGATGGACGGACACAAACACGGACAGACGAAGCGGCGACTATATGCTCCCCCAAAAATTTCAGGGGAGCATAAATAATGAAAGCTTGTAAGAGTTTTATTTTTTGTTTATTTTTTTTAAGGTCACAGTCACCTTGACGTGACCCCAAAATGGGTGTGGCGTGTAGAACTCATCAAGGTGCATCTACATATGAAGTTTCAAAGTTGTAGGTGGAAGCACTTTTATTTTAGAGCCAATGTAAAGGTTTTAGCACAACGCGGACAGCGGACGACATGACGAGCTTGCTATGACAATACCTTGGGTTTTCACCGAAAACAGCTGAGCTAAAAAAACATGACACAATTATTTATACAACTGACTTTGGCAAAAATATTTCCCCTTAAGTTGAATCAAATGGAGAACGTAATTCATCTATAAACCCTCTTCAAACATGCTAAAAACATACAAGCCTCAACAGGGCTTTGTCATGCTCTTCGCAAACAGGGCTTAATGCATGTGTGTTATGCTGTCCTAGATTAGCCTCTGCAGTCCACACAGGCTAATCAGAAAGGACACTTTTCGCCTAGACTGGATTTTTGTTTAAAAGAGACGTCATTTAAACAAAAAATTCGATAAAAGCAGAAAGTGTTGTCCCCGATTAGCTTGTGCAGACTACGCAGGCTTATCTGGGACGTCACTTTACGCAACTTATGCTTTAAGCCCCATTTTCCCAGAATGAGGCTCATGTATAATAGAAAAGAATGGTGAAATTAAAAGTGACGGAGACTGAAACAACACAAAGTGAGTGTATACATCAAATAACTAAAATAACTAGACTTTGTCACCATGGCTACGAAGGATACCACCCGATGACGGAGAATGCAATATGTAGCATCAGGATTTAGAATGTCTAAGTTTACAGAAAGGCATAACTTTTGTATTTTTTTACGTAGGATGATAGAAATCAAAAGGTACCATGCCTGCAAGTATATATGTGAGCGTTAAGAGTTGGAGAAGTAATTCAAACAAGTTTGTGTCTACTTACAAACAGACGGTTAGACAGATAATGGTGGGCCACACATCATTTACAAATCAAATTCTTATTAAATGATCAATAACCAAACTAGGTTTGTTTGGGAAAGAAATACTGATATAAGAAAATTGTTGACAGAAGATTATGAAAAACAAAGGTGAAACATAGGCAAAAACAGAGAGTTAAAAATCTTTCCAAGCACTGAATACAAATGGTTCCAGTTTATTACACCTGTCTATAAAACAATTACTGCAAAAGTATCAGAAAAAATCTATGCGAAACAGTCTAGCTAAAAACACAGCACTCTTATAAACTAGTGCTCTAGCCAAACTAAGAAACCAAGCAGAACAACAAAATACCTAAGAAAAATAGACTAATTTGGAAAAAAGAGCTTTCTTTTATTACAAATTTCAAGCTGATCATTACTTTATTAAAAAAATATTTATTTGAAAAATCACATTTATTGCTTGTTAGCTTACACTAAAGTCACTAAGTGTAGCATAAAAATGTATATGAGCCTCGCATGTGCATAAAGAATTGTCCCAAATTAGCCTGTGAAGTCCACACTGGCTAATCAGGGACGACACTTTCCGCTTTTATGATATTTTTCTTTTAAAGAAAGTCTCTTCTTAGCAAAAATCCAGTTTATGATGAAAGTGTCGTCCCTGATTAGCCTGTGTGGACTGGACACTTTTCTCACATGCATTAAACCTCCTTTTCAGAGAGTGCGGCTCTTTATAAATTTTTGAAATCTTTATTTGGAAACACAAATTAATTAAACTAAAGCAAAAATCAACAATTAAAATGTATTAGGGATCAGGAAGAAAGTTTTATGGGTAAATTCAAACAATAAGAAAATGTAAGTCCCATCAGTGTGTCACAGGTATATATACTGTCGAGAAATATTATTACATAGTAGAAAAAAACTAACAGAAAAAAATTGTTAATACAAGTTAAATAGACTATAAATATTGTAAAAGTGTTAAAATATGTGTAAAAGATGGCCAATGACAAGTCAGGCCCACACCAGATGTGGATTTTAGACTGGACTAGAAAAGTGAAACACTCAAGCAAGCATAATGCAACGTAGACAGGCTTTTACTTAATGAAACAATTCATTCCCATATGGATGACAATAGCAGTTTGTTGACTTAACCCTTTCAGGGCTGGAACCGAATTTTGAAGACCTTTGCAAACAGTTTGGATCCTGATGAGACGCCACAGAACGTGGCGTCTCATCAGGATCCAAAATGTTTGATATGCTGATAGTATTCTTTGAAATAAAATCAAATAAAATGCTAATTTTAGAAATTCAGCAGACAACATTTTAGCAGACGACAAATTTCCCAGCATGCAAAGGGTTAATGGAGGCCAACAAATTTTTCTTGACTCAGTCTATTTCACAATGTTTTCTTGACTAAAGCAATCTCAATATGTTCAGTGGCACATTTTTAAATTATTTGAATAAGAGACATGTACTGATAAGCACTTCACTGTTTCCTATCACACAATTTTTCTGACATATCTAACTTTCAGTGTTAAATATACAGTGAAATCTTAAAATTATTACCAAAAACATAATGAAAAAAACTTAATATTCTGCAAACCAGTCTACCTGTCTACAATGCATGACGACCAGTCTAAAAGTTTACATTGGGAATACCTTGGACACTATCGTCTGAGTGATCGGACTCAAAATCACCCAACGATTCCTCGCCCATGGCGATTGTGAGCTTAAAGGCTTCACTTATATCCTCTATTGTGTTCACAGAGGAATTGCTGGAGACGCTACCGCGACGACTAGACTCTGCTGTTGCGATAAAAATGTATTTACTTACTGTGTTAAAAATAACAACTGTCGAGTCTGCTGTTTAGATATGCAAAAACAACTATTTACTTTCTCAGTAAAATATAGCAAGTAACATTTTTGTTTAATTCTTATATACCTTTGGCTACCAATATTTAAAAAAATAAATAACGCATGTTTAGATATGCGAAAACATTATTGACTTACTCTGTAAAAAGGAAAAACTGACATTATTGTTTCAAATTTATATGTTTTGATAGGAGAAAACAATTATTAACTTACTCGGTCAAAAATAACAACTGATGTTATTGTTTCAAACTTATATACTTTGGGCTTTAGGTAAAAATAGCTATTGACATTATTATTTTCTAAACACACATACTTGGGGCTTGAACAATCTGAAAATATTTTTTATACAGAAAACAGAAACACAAAATAGTACAAATTTTCAGAATAGTTTTTATATGTTTACACAATAAATTTCAATTGCATCCTGGATCTAGCGTAAATAAGACATTTCAAACACAAATATTTTATGTTTTACTAAAGGGACCACAACTGACTACATTTTCAATATTTAATTAATTAATTTAACATTTAAAAACTATCTATGAACTTTACAATACACATGCAAGGTAGCCATGAAGTTTTCATGCTCCAGTCCGAAAAAAAATACACAATACTATAAACAAAACCAACGTTTCAATATTTCAACCGCGAAAACATGATGTTTCCATTTAGCACGAATGTCGATCATCACATTCCACTTTTGTCTTAAAAATAATCTCATGTGACAAACAAGCTGTTTATGTCAAATTTGACCTTTGACCTCTAAATGTGATTTTTACCTTTGAAGTTTTATAAGATGGATGATACATGCAACACTGGGTATCCTCGTGGTTGTCATTTATTGTAAGTTACTTACAAACTACAGCCTGTACAAGCTGTTAAAAGACCAAATTTAACCTCTATGACCTCGTATTCTCAACAGAATTTTCAAAAAATTTGTCAAATTCCAAGATGAATGTGAAAGCTACAGTCTGGACAATTTAACCTTTGACCTTGTATTCTCTAGAGAATTATCAAAACATTTGTCAAAATTATAGTGCTATGTACTCTACGCTCATGATCATAAAATGCTTAATATTTTGGATATGACATAACAGTTATCCACTCAGTAACAATGATCAATGTTTAAGTCACATGATTGACCGATACTGCAAAAGTAAAATTGTGGCCGATTTGCCAGTTTTATTTCTAAGAAAACTGTTTTCCCTCCATTTAGGCATTTACAAAATTTGGTGCCTGTAATCGACTCGGGGTTAAGTAATGTATTTTTGTATCATGATGCATAAATTGGGAGTAATGTTTCCATAATGTATATGCATGCTGTTAGTTAACAATTATTATACAAGCATAAATATACAAACAAATGAAACACAGATTTTTGGGGAATTTAGTAAGACCTATTTTATAAATACACCATAAAAACCCAGTCATAACTCGAGATTTTTTACCTCCAAAATTTGATTAAAATTACAGTATCGACTTATGAGGTCGACCACGAAAAAAATTAATGAAATTCGACGAAGATTGATCCTCGCGGCAATTGTTGTTGTTGTTGTATAAAAAAACTAGTTGATTTACGACACATGAAATGTCATCTTTTAACTGATACTTACCAATTAATATAACCACAGTTCGCAACATTTCCATTGTATTTATTTTCATTATTTAATCCAAAGTTTTCATGTTAGCAGGTGTTTTTTATAACTGAACGCGTAAACAAAAGATCAGGTCATTTTTAAAGGCGAGCGATAAATGGCAACCTGTGTGAATTGACAGTTTGACGTCATCAAAGGAAAGCCGCTTCCTGTCAAGAAGCCATAAAGCATCACCCTTCTCGCCGATAAAATAAGATTCTTTTAATTTGTGAAGCGACATGTTTAACCAATCGCGAGTTTGTTATTCACTGGTAATCGTCCAATGATGTTTGAGCACGTGCATAGCTCCGCCTTTTAAACTGTTATGTAGAACAAAGGTGGAGTTAGGGGTCTATTGGTTATGTCAATCATTGTAATAAAAACGTGTTTTACCGAGGAAGTAATCAATTGTTTTGATAGATAAAAAGTGCAAAGATTTGATTACAGTGATCACAATGTGTCATCGGATTATAAGTTTGTGGATTAATACTAGCGTGGACAATTTAGTGCAAACTTTATAATAATTAATTTATTTGACTAACACATTTGATTTGCGAAAATGCCTGGAAAACGCAAACGCCATGCGAATGACAATGCGTTTAAAATACGCGCGATAGAATTTGCAGAGCAATCAAATAATAATACTGATGCTTAACGCAAGTTAAGTGTTTCGTATGTCGTTGTTGTGTAAATTACGATGTACATGTATATACGTCTTGGTTTCCTATGTTGTTGATTTTGTTTTTATGTGGTTCATAATGATTTGCTTGTCTATATTTTTATCTATTATTTTCGATTTCCTAAATATGTATCGTATGGATTATATTACACAAAGTACATAATACACGTGTCCGTTATGTCTACGTCGAACAGGGCTATGATGACGTCATGGTCTATGTATAGAATAAAAACTCTCCTTACATTTAAAATGGCGTCTGTTTATGAAATTCGTGGACGGACAATTTCTGACTCGACTTATGAGTTTGACATATTCAAAATCTCCGATTTTCTTATCATTTTTTACCCCCCGACTTATGAGCGGGTAGACTTATGACTGGGATTTTACGGTAATAACAGTATCCCATACTCAATACAGATTATTCTTTCCGTTTCCTACATTATATTGTGAATCCTATATTTTTTGTTAATTTTAAAGATACATTAGTCTTTTTTATATTAATTAAAATCATTCTTCAGCTTTTGATAAATCTTGAAAAACAAATGAAACATTGTTTTCTCCTATGTGCTTTGAAGACATCGCATGTTATAAATTATTTGTTTCCAGATTATAGAAAGAAATACTATACAATTTTTTTTTAATATTATTAATTCAAATTCGAAATGACTTTTACATAAGCCAAGTTCTGAATTGCCATGTGTAATGTACATAATATAGGTGATTGTTACATAAATAACAGACCAAAAATATTAGTTATATGTTAGCCCCCTTGCAACTGGCAAACCCATATTAATGTATTATATATGATGGTTAAAATCAAGCTGGTTATTAGACTTTCCCGATTGTCATGCTTTTACATATTGGCAAAATAAACGTATTGGGCTGCAATACAATTCATGTTTATTAAATAAAACTTACACATCAACCTTACATTTGTGAAATGTATTTAAACAAGAAACCGTCGGAGACGGGTGATGCTCCCCAAAGTTTTTTTTGGTCACAATATTGCAATATATATTCACATAAAAGGAAATGTCTTGAGGGGCTTACTTTTGGACAAAATAATACGATGGATGGTTTAGCAACTTAAAACTTTCAAAGGGCCATAACTCTCTAAATAAATCATCTAACCAGAACCCACAAATAACATGCGCATCTCCTCAAGGTAGTTAAGCTTCCCATAAAGCTTCATTGAATTCCAGTCAGTAGTTGGGGGGACAAAAATGCACTATATGTACAGTTTATAGAAAATTTCAAATGGCCATAACTCTGTGAAAAATCATCCGACCAGAACCAGCTGATAATATGCACATCTCCTCTTGGTAGTGAAGCTTCCCATAAAGTTTAATTGAATTCCGGTCATTAATTGCTGAGAAATAGCCCAGACAAAAATTGTGCACGGATGGACACAAGGACGGACAGACGAAGCAGCGACTATATGCTCCCCACAAAAATTTTGGGGGGGGGGGCATAAAAAATCTAACTTTTGAATTCCTTTTTATAATTAGCTTTGGCTTATTTTTCACTTTTGTGAACTGTCAAATATCATCTAACAGACAAGTGCAGTAATTTGCAATCTGGATATAGTATAATAATTTGTATTATAATGTGATAGTACATTAAAATTGAACCATTACAAAATTCCTTTCCAAAAGATGATTTAAAAATATAAATACATTAATGCCTACAAATGTTAAGTTAATGTGTTCAAGGTATAATTTACAAACAATATTGCATACTTGACTGAGCACGGTTTAGTCTACAAAATTTATTCAAAAGAATAATAAGCGGAGAATACTCACTTGAAGATGGGAAATCTTTGGAACTGTCTCGGGGGCTATTCGTTGTTCCATCTCCGACACCTGTGAAAACATAAGCAAAATGGTCACATATCAAACAAGAGATGTGTTCTTCAGAAACACAATGCCCCCAATTGCGCCGCTTTGAATTATTTTTTTTTTACCTTTGACCTTGAACGATGACCTTGATCTTGAACTTCCACCACTCAAAATGTGCAGCTTCATGAGAACGCCGCTTTGATTATTTTTTTTTACCTTTGCCCTTGAAGGATGACCTTGAAGGATGACCTTGACCTTGAACTTCCACCACTCACAATGTGCAGCTTCATGAGTGCGCCGCTTTGATTTTTTTTTTGGACCTTTTACCTTGAAGGATGACCTTGGCCTTGAACTTCCACCACTCACAATGTGCAGCTTCATGAGAACGCCGCTTTGAAAACCCCCCACTTTTTTAACCTTTGACCTTGAAAGATGACCTTGACCTTGAAGGATGACCTTGACCTTGAAGGATGACCTTGACCTTGAACTTCCACCACTCACAATGTGCAGCTTCATAAGAACGCCGCTTTGATGATTTTTTTTTACCTTTGACCTTGAAGGATGACCTTGACCTTGAAGGATGACCTTGACCTTGAAAGATGACCTTGACCTTCCACCACTCACAATGTGCAGCTTCATGAGAACGCTGCTTTGATTTATTTTTTTGACCTTTGACCTTGAAGGATGACCTTGACCTTGAAGGATGACCTTAACCTTGAACTTCCACCACTCACAATGTGCAGCTTCATGAGAACGCCACATTTTGTTGTTGACCTTTGACCTTGAAGGATGACCTTGACCTTCCACCACTCAAAATGTGCAGCTTAACTAGATACACATGCATGCCAAATATCAAGTTGCTATCTTCAATATTGAAAAAGTTATGGCCAATGTTAAAGTTTTTGGACGGACAGACGCCATATATTTGACATTTGACCTTGAAGGATGACCTTGACCTTTCACCACTCAAAATGTTAAGCTCTGTGAGATGCACATGCATGCCAAATATCAAGTTGCTATCTTCAATAATGAAAAAGTTATGGCCTATGTTAAAGTTTTTGGACGGACGGACAGACGCCATATATTTGACCTTTGACCGTGAAGGATGACCTTAACTTTTACCTTTCACCACTCAAAATGTGCAGCTCCATGAGATGCACATGCATGCCAAATATCAAGTTTCTATCTTCAATAATGAAAAAATTATGGCCAACGTTTAAGGTTTTTTTCGGACGGACAGACAGACTGACACACAAACTGACATACTGACCGACTGACTGACGGACAGTTCAACTGCTATATGCCACCCTACCGGGGCATAATAACACAATGAAATGTTTTATTAAATCTTGGTTTCACATACATTTGTAAAGAATATCATTCTTCTACATAGTTGATTTGATGTTAATTATAGATTGTATTTAGTGCATTTGTTCATTTGTCATCTGTATATAATGTTATTGTTTATGCGTTTTTTAACATTATTAATTTCATTATTTGCAATTATAAAATCATTTAATGTTCCAGTTAGGCCAAAATAAAAAATAGGTCCGTTTCTGGTCTCCTTGGAAAAAAAACAGGGTCGGTAGGTAGGGATTTTATTTTATTTTTTTATTTTTTTGGGGGGGGGGGGGGGGGGGGGGGGGGGGGGTCGGGGAGGGAGGGTACTAAAATGGAAGGCTACTAAAGCTTTTAATAAGAAATACATGTATATATATGCTTTGTTTGCTTGATATTACATCTTATATGAACGAAAACGAAAAAAAAAAAAAAAAATTTTTTTGGTGACCCCAATAAAATGTTGAGGGTCGGTGCCGATTCGGGAGACACTGTCGGGCGACCCGAAACGAACCTATTTTTTTTTTTGGCCTCAGAATTTCATTTTAATCTTTCTACCATGGTGACAAAATCTTAAACTGCTCTACTTGTCTATTTTTGTTACACAATTTGTCGATAACTTCCTGCCCATACAGAAAGAACGTAATACATTTTAGTCAGAATTTAACTTTCCCTCAATTCCTTTGAAATAACCAATATAGTATAACAGCAGCACATGAATGAGAAAAAACGAATTAAAACATCAAAATGATAGATTTCACCACTCTTTGCTCCAACATCTGACCTCAACAATCTACAAGCCCCAATACATGCTTTAACCGTTTTCCTCTCAGGGGCAAAGAAAAAATGGCTACATGAAAGCAGCATAAAACCAGAGTAACTTGCAGTGTGTTCATGTTTTGTGCTCTTTGCTGCTCATCGGTATGTTTGTGTTAGAAATGAAGCCATTATAATTTAAATATAGAAAAAAAGGTTTTGCATTTAACTTTATTTTCTAAGGAACTACAGACGAGTCAAAGAGAGATTCTGAGTGGCAAAGGATTAACATACCGATATAAACAGAATTCACTGAACCCGACTTCAATAATACAGAATTGTACAGAGAACAAGAGTGTTGAACATACAAACAACACTGGTCTCAATGAATGCTCTAACATACCAATATCGACCGTATCCACCAAACCCAATGTCACGGCCACCGAATCGTCAGGAGGCGGTTCCGTGGGTGGTGGGGGTGCCACAAAGGTTGCAGGTCGTTGACGATGCGCAACCTCTGGATCGAGGTCGATATCCTCACTGTGTATTGAAGAGTTTTCTACCATGTAGAGATCCTGACCCCTGTTGGCATCGTCGTCGTCGGAGTCCTCGAGGTTGAAGCGCATAGTGACTTCCTCCATCGCCTGAAGGGCAGCGAACTCTTCGTCTGCAACAATATTTCAGAACAATGAATTATGTGACTTTGGAAAAAGGCATTAACATTGAAATGGACATTGATTTGGTGATTTTTCTCATACCAAACTATTCATTTTATGTTCTGAAGATATTTTTGTAATTTTCTGTCCATACTTGTAGTATAATATGTAATTTTCCCTGGCATTCTTCATGTTATTATATATTTTATCCTTTTAACTGTATTTTAAAACTGTGTTTATATATGAATGGACAGGGTTTCATTTTCAAGGAATTAAAAAGTCCACTTTTGAAGTAAATAAATTAAATGATTCATGTATATATGCAAAGGCCTATTTCAATTATAATTAACACGAACAAATTCAAACGGTAAATCTGCATATTATGCATTCTTAAAAGTTTATTCCAAGATTGATGTTGTATTCCTCTTCACATATAAGTGTTTTTGAACAGAACGGTCAGGTTAAGAATAAAACTTATCATAGAGGATTTTGAAGGAGTTGTAAGTAAAAATTGATAGCACAAATTATTTAAGGGAATTTTACAACAAAAAGAAAACAAAATGTGTTTGTGAAACACTATGTCCCCCCACCATATATTTGACCTTTGACCTTGAAGGATGACTTTGACCTTTCTCAACGTTCAGCTATATGAGATACATATGCATATGAGAAGTTGTTACTAAGTTATAGTGTATATTAAATGAGCGATTTTGGCCCATATATTTGACCTTTGACCTTGAAGGATGACCTTGACCTTTCACCACTCAAAATGTGCAGCTCCATGAGATACACATGCATGCCAAATATGAAGTTGCTATTTTCAATATTGCAAATGTTATGGCAAATGTTAAAGTTTGACGCAAACCGACAAACAGACAAGGCAAATACAATATGTCCCCCAGTATACACTGGGGGACATAAAAACATCCAATAAGATAGACTTTGCTTTATTTTCACACTATGGGAAAAAACTAATGTGTGCACTTTGTTTATGTTCCTTAAATATCTTCCTCCTACTGATTGTTTATTATTGTTAAGTGAGTGTTATTTTTTATCGTATTAATTAAATGATGCAAAAATATGCAGGAAATTGCATTGAAGTACTGATTGACAATAATTTCATAGGTTTTGTATAATGAGTACAATAATATGTTAATTTTGTTATACTGAATATACAAGTTTCGCTGGCCTAAAAAACTCTTTTGGCAAATCTTTGACAATTGAGTTATTGCATTTTTTTTCTCAATAAAAACCTTAAAGGGACCTTGTAATGTTTTGGTAAATTGACTAAATTAAAAGAAAATGTTTCAGATTTGCAAAATATTAGTTGCAGTTATGATATATTGCGAGGAAGTTGTATTACTGAACATTAGCCATGCTCTAAAATATCCACCATATGCATCTTTTGACGAGTTAATCTGAAAATAAGTAAGCATTACAAACACGAAACAATTGAACTATTGTTATCGTTACATTTTGTGATATTACAGGGAATGCATGTATAAAGTATTAAATACAACACTGAGTGGTTTAGTTGCTAAACTTTTACTCCAAGGGTCAGTAGTTCGAGTTTAATTGAGGATTAGTTTTTTTCTTTTTTTAAATTTTATTCATGTTTTTTTACTAGAGCCATTTAGATCCAATGTTAACATTAATAAAAAAAACTCCAATACATGCCAAAATCTTTAAATAAAGTAAACGTAAATGAAGTAAGATAGCATAAAATCTCGTAAGAGAAAAACAAAATCCAAATACCAAGCATAAAAACCAAAACATGACATGTCCTTTTGTATTTATGTATTATATAGGCATACAAAGCTGCATATCAATTAAGATAACAAACTATAAATTTGTCAATCTGTGAAAGCCTTTTTTTGCAGAGTGCACTACAAAATCAAAGTAGAGCTTGCTACAGTAGTATTGCGTGCACCAAGTCGTAATAATAAAGTTACAGAAACTCTAAATTGAACAAGACGTTTCCAAAGGGAAAAGATATCACCAAATTGCTAATTTGTCTAAAAACTCCACACATGTGAAAAACAAGTTTTATGGCCACATTTGACTTTTGACCTCTTTATGTGACCTTGACCTTTTCAATAATAAGATGGGTGATAATCGCAACACTCAGTCTCCTCATTGTGGCCATTAAAATTGAGTTATTTTTAAATTGCATGATATATGAAAAAAATACAGTCCTGAAAAGCTCTTTAAAGTAGGGATGCAAGAGGTTAACCGGTTAACCTACTGGAACGTCCAGTTAACCGGTTACATTTTAGGGAAAAGGTTAACCTGGAAAAAATATATGATTATGTTTTTTTCAGTGAATATTTCGTACGATTTTACATTTTTCGCGTGACATACTGCCAACTTGCGTGGGCAACCAGTTAAAACAACACGACGCACCATCGACTGTAATAAATAATGTGTCAACAGTCAAAGTAATCAAGCAATTAATCAATACCTTTGTGATAACAAATAAGGGGTACGTTTTGATAACTGACACTACTGGTCTTTTGACTCGCTAAAATTTAACTAGCGAACTGCGGTGAGTGGGAGCTTATAGCGAAGACGTAATTGACACGTTTATTGAACTCGCGATAAAAAACAGTTGAGACATTGGACGGCTTATTTTGATGTTTTGTCAACCAATATCCAACACTGATTGCTCGCGAAAATACCGTGTTTATAAGTAACAATTTTATCACGAATTGAATTCGTAGTTAAAATCTTGACGAGTTAATGTCGTTTTTCTTTATCAAAAATTAATATCATTATGATAATTTACGTCCAATGATTCTACCATTACGGTCGGATGCAAGTTCTATTTAAGAAAGCAAATCATTAACTATTTAAAAAATTAAACATCAATTAAAAATATTAAAAATTAATAAACCCGTTAAATTTAGTATTTGTGTAATTGCGTAAAATATGCGCGCTATGGTACGTCGACAAACATACGTAACTATCAGTTTTGAGATCATAATACTTAGTTACTTCGCTATTACATAAATGTACTGATTATATTAAATATTCAACTTACATTTCGTTCAAAATTAATTTTATGTGTGTCATTTATTTTACGCACATTTTTTTATTGTATAATGAAAATCAAACGATACTACTTCGGCTACAAACGCTAAAATGCAAGCAACAAAATATGCAATTAGCTAATAAGAATAGATGCGGATTCGTTGAACACACATGACCCACTTTACGCTGAATTGAAAGGGAAAACCATTTCTATATTAAGCCAATTTGAGTTTCAAAAATTATAACAGAATGAACAAAGAAACACACCATTTTTGTGAGTGATACAGCGCTAAGGTAATATAAGCGGCCAAACCAAAAATAAGTTAATAACACGTGAAAATGAACATTGTGTACTTCTTTAATTTTTTACATTTATGCATTTACGCAGGAAAACTAAATAAAATATAAAGCATATGTTTACAAAATTATGAAAATATTTTTTATAATTCATTTTATTACAAAACTGGATTGTTATCAACGCAAGCGATTTCAAATTTGAAATTACTTTTGTTTTTACAGAGCGGTATGGGATATTTTTCATACTCTTAATGATTTTAACTACTTTAGGCGTTTCGATTTACCGGTTAATAACCGGTTACGGGAAAAGGTTAACCGGTTAATCATTTGTGTAACCTCTTGCATCCCTACTTTAAAGGCCTTTACCTTTGAAGTGTGACCTTGACCTATGAGGTAGGGAAAGGGCGTAACACTCTACAGGTTGTCCTACGATGGTTCCCATTTATGCCAATTTGTTGTAAAATCCATAAATATATGGCAAAGTTATGTCTGAGACAGGACTTTTCAAGCAGATTTAAATTTTCAAGCTGTTTTATGTCAAAATTTGACCTTCGACCTCAACAGGTGACCATTTACCTTTGAGATAGCTAGGTGTTACACATGACACTGTCATACTATGATGCTTTACATTTTCAGAAAATTCAGATGAAAACTGATTGAGATAGAGAGCTGAAATCAAAGAGCCATATATTCAGAAAATCAAGGGCGATAACTACAAAGTGTCCGAGATTTGGCTTGTCATTGAACTAGGTCTCCATTTTATGCTAATAATCATTTCAGATAGTTGAGTGACCATCAGAAGAAAACTGGTTGTGTTAGAAACAGATAAACACAGGCACAAAAAGGGAGCAATTCCAGAGATTGTTTTCCTTCTTTATAAAATTCCCGTAAAAGGAACTTTCACAATTAAGGAAAAACTACACAATTCCCAATTGCTGTCTGAAAAATTCCCAAAGGGGAGAACATTTTCAAAAATTTTGTTCCAAAAGTTCATCGTCTGCAAGTTAACAAATAAAATGCGCACTGAAACTGAACATTTCAAGCCAAAGTGCATGTAAATGAATATTTGAATTGATTGATGCACTTTTTACCAGGCAATAATAAAGGCCCATAATGCCCAATCTAAAGACTTACGCCGCAAATTTTTCCAAATAATTTTAGGGATTTCTCGATAATTATTCCCAATTGATATGGTACCATACAGGTACTTTTCCCAAAAAGGGTTAAAAAACGTTGAATTTATTCAAGTTGGAACTCTGTATATTAAAAAGGACAGGGGTATACTTACACATACATGTAAGAATATGTCTTAAGGAGGGACAGAAAGGTATATGGTGAATCCAGTATTCGCCTCTCTACATCAAAGCAGAAGGTACAATCATTCTGTTTTCTATATATTGGTATGTGACAGAGTGCCAAGATCCAGACGGGACCCTGAGAGGGTCAATAATACAGGAATATATGACATCCGGCCTTTTTCATCCAAATCTATAGGTCTGTTGAACATAACCATTCCCAACATTAAATGATTAAAAAAAATTGAATTACTCGCCATGCAGTTTCAACAAAACCTCCCAATTTGAATTTTTATTTTTAAGAAGTGTCAAATCATTATCTTATCTCAATTTTATTTCAAATACATCTAAAAAAGTATACAAAAATAGTTTTAATGAATTTGTTACAATATTTTGAATTTTTAAAATTATAACAAGTTATATGAAATCGTTTTTCCCAAATCAGTGAACTTTTGCGTAAAAATATTCCAATCCCAAAGTTGCATTTTTTCCCTAAATTGCAAGAAAAAGGCCTGGGCATAATTCCACATGTGAAACAAAGCCACCATACCTGTGTGTCTCCCACGAGATGGAGGCGGGCTATCAGGAGTGTTAGTGCTACTACTGTCTATGGGTGCCACTGGAAATCACGCAAAGAGAAAAACAATGCTAAAACAGCAAGTACCAAACTGTTAAGATGCCCAAACGTGCTCGTTAGAAAAAAGTGGAAAACAGAAGCCATCTCATAGAAAATCTGATATAAGAAGCGTAAAAGTAATCATAACATATAAATATAAAATCATGAAAAACGAAAATATAACAAAATTTGCATTCAATATAAATTTATTCCCAATCACCGAATGAATTTAGTATTTAACCCTTTCAGTGCGGGAACCGAATTTTGAAGGCCTTTGCAAACAGTTTGGATCCAGATGAGACGCCACAAAACGTGGCGTCTCATCAGGATCCAAACTGTTTGCTATTCTGATAGTATTCTTTGAAAAAAATCGATGAAAATGCTCATTTTAGAAATTCAGCAGACGACATTTTAGCAGTTGACAAATTTCCCAGCATGCAAAGGGTTAAAATTATCATAGAAATCAAAGAAATTTTGTGTCAAATTCAAATGTCAAACTCTTATTACAAAAAATAACCCAACTGCATACTATATAATTATTAGTGTTTTAACCCTTTGCAAAGGCCTTTTTTCTAGACGCTAGGCATAAATGGGTTAATCTTGGTATATCCATGTGCAGAGCATACATAGAGTATCACCAGGCATGTGCAAATAATGCTAACAGAAATTCCACAAAACTCTGTGAAATTATGAAAGCATTTAGGCTAAATTGAGAGATTTCTATGCACAAATCTTTAAAATACTGATCAACGTTCAAGGCATCTATGTTTAACATACTAAGTTTCTATACATATTCTCCATTTTGTCTAATAATAATTTGTCCTTATTGGTAGAAATATAAGAATAAGGCTTTCTTATGAAACTTCTGATGAAAAAAAACAAACAAATCGCCTTTGAATACTAAATAATAATTTGTTTATTTAAAGTCTTCATTTAAACTTGACTGATGAAAAATAAAAATCACTTTTTAATATCTAAAAAAATTTGTACGCTATAATCTACATTTAAAAGCTTGAAACTATAATATAACGCTATTGATAAAAGCTCAACTATGCCTATTATTTCAATGAATTCTTGACTATTAAATCTCATATATCAAACCAATGGTAATGCACTGTAACAAGTTTCATACATTTCCATTGTTCAATATTTTTACTTGAGCTTATCGCCTTATGTTTGCTACAAAGAGCATTTGAGAAGTAGCAAGACCAGTTCCATAATAACTTTTACCATAACCTTCATAAAACAAGAGATGTGTTTGTCAGAAACACAATGCCCCTTACTGCGCAGATTTGATTTATTTTTTTATCATTTGGCAGGTACAGATAATTATCTCCCTTTGAAGCTTATTACTTCCCTTGAATTTGTTTTTTTTTACCTTTGACCTTGAAGGCTGACCTTGACCTTTCACCACTCAAAATGTGCAGCTCCATGAGATACACATGCATGCCAAATATCAAGTTGCTATCTGAAGCGACATAGAAGTTATGAGCATTTTTCGAAACCTAAACGCGAAACCTAAATGCAAAGTGTGACGGAAAGACAGACAGACGGTCCGATCACTACATACCCTCCTTGGGGGCCATAAAAATATAAGAGTGAATTAAACACAAAAAGGATTGTAAAAAGCACAACATTTTCTGTGTCGTATTTACACACCTGACATTCCAGGAGGGGGCAAAGGAGCACGTTTTTTCTTCCGTCCTGGAGCAACGGGTTTATCAATATCAAGACTGGAGTCCCGCGAATAAGCACCATCGTTGCGATTCACAGCGCGATGTCTCATAGGCGACATGTCCGGTATACCGCTGTCCCCGTTAAAATGCTCCCCACTGTCTATTGAGGTAGTATCCAGCGTGGTTTGCAAATTGTCCGACTTGTTCGCTTCGGGCGATTCCGTGCCGCTCAGCGTCATTTCGTGGTATTCGTGATAACCGCTAGAGTCTGAACTATTCCGCGAATGAATGTTCTTATTTAACTGAACACGATTATTATTCTCCAGCCTAACTTCTTCTATTTGAGTCTGTTTGGTAGATTTTGGCTGAACGTTAATCTCAACTTGCACTGTTTGTGATTCTGACGCATTTTTTCCGTTGGCTTTTGGCGGAGGGGGTGCAGCACGCTTTTTCCCGCTCTTTTTTTGCTGATCGCCTTTATTGTTTTTTTGGCTTGAAGTCAAATTGTCTGAACTTGCAGATAGCGCCACATTTTCATTCAGGGGCATCAAACCTGAGCCAGAGCTTTTCCTATGTTCTGAGTATTTGTGCAAATCCCCTGTCGTTTTACGTAGCCCAAAATGGTCCAGCTCTCCTGAATCGACGTACATTGTTTTTGGTCTATTGGCCGCCGTTGTAGTTGACCTCGTAATTTCTGAATCCTGTGATTTTGATCGAAGATCAATATCGGATGTGCTATGTGCCTGTAATAATATAAAATAATTTGAAAAGTACTTTCAAAAAGAAAGATGATATAGAGAAAACTAGGTTCTTGTGGAAAACAGATTCAAATTTTAGCGAGCCTTCAAATCTAAACCATAGGTCTTGAAAGGTTGTTCAGGTTTTCCTGCCAAGCAAATAACCTTATCTGTATTCAACAATAACCTGGTATACTTTAGTTTCCATCATTTTCACATTTTTTTGTCTTCAGGTTGAAAGTAAACAAAAGAAAATAGCTGAAAACTACACTAGCCAAATAATGATGTCATTTAAATAAACAAAATGATGTCACAAATAGTGTATACTGCATTAATGTAAGGTGCATTTCCACATTGTTCAATACAACAAATGTTATCCTATGAGGTGTTATTTCCTTAATGCTTAGATGACATGCCATATCCATATTAATACATTTGTAACATTAACATATTAAAACTCCAAAGAGTTATTAAAACTGCTCAAGCAGGTACATGAAATAGTATTCTATATAATATACCTGGCATAATATATGTGAATGATGTTCAGCAATTTTTTTTATTTGTTAATACTTGTAAATTAGCAAATACTTGGGACAATGTTTAATGTAAACTTAAATTCCAATGTTAAATTACTCGTTGCTTCCCTTTACTTGAATGAGACAATTCTGTTTAAAGTAAAGTAATGTGCAAGTAGCAATAGTGCACAAAGCCATTTGTGTCATAGTTTACTTAATATTATTCTAACCAATTTTATAGTTTATTTTACAATTTATTTAAAAAAAATCTATATCAGCAAACGAACTGTGTGTCCACTTTTTTCAAGTAAGTATTATCAGACAACCTATAATCAATCTTATTTTTAATTTTAAATTCTATGATTGTTCCTTTTACAGATAGAAAACATACACACTTCTTCCTATTTACCATTGGCTAGGAATCATAGGCGACATATTTGTGCATTTAACTGATTCCTGAAAATTGGGTTAGAAGATTCCGCTACTTTTCGAGCATGAACCACCGCAAATTTTAAAAACATGCGTTAACCATTGCTATACATACCAATTTAAATTTATTGTCTTTTTTTCCTAAGAATGACAAGAAGCCTTTTTTGGCCTTCTTTTCCGCCTCGACCTTTGACCTAGATTCTCCAGCTCCGCTGCCTGCGCGAGCTGCTGCGAACGCTAAGTCAGGCATTGATCTGGCTATGGCGGCACTGACGACAGCTGAAAATGTATATGGACAATTAATATTCATTGATTACAAAAGAAAACCAGTAATAGAATATATAACATTGATAAAGTGCTATCCTGGCTGCTAATTTGAAATAATCTATTATGTGTTATGTAATCGTAAATAATCATAATACACACTGTAGCCCCCATTTTTTTTAATCCAGAAAACTACACCCAATAATCTTACAGACTGAAGGGGCTGTTGTCATAACAACTAATAGCGGGTAACGGTAGGTATGAACGGAATAGCAACAGCTTTTGCCAAAAAATTTTGAATAAATTATTTTTAAAAATTTCGTTATTTGTATACTTCTTCATTGACAGCTTTTGTTTTGGCTGTTGTCGACATAACAAATAGTAGGTAAACATAAGTGTGATTCAGGTCTTTTTTGCGTGTAACCGTAGATGTAAACAGGAGGTGTAAACAGGGTGTCTGCACTTCGATCTTAATAGACAGATATCGTTGAGCAATTTGTGCCATGACTTGTTGAGATATTTAAAACACTTATTGGCATTTGAGACACGTAATGACACTAGAGAACGTGAAAATATGCAATTGCAACTCAGTGTGTATAAATATTAAATGTTCAAAAGCGCAGGAAGAAATCTTGGAATTGTCTCTCCCATATATCTTTACATTGTTTTTTTAAAGCGACCGTGATGATGAAGAATTCGAAGGTTTTCAGGCCTCCAACAATGACAGCAGACAACTGTAGATATCGACAAAAACATCACAATGATGACAACGGCCCTTTTTTGGCGCCCCCATATTCATGAGAGAATGTATAAAAATTGCTAAATATAGTGATATGCAACCTGTGCTCCTGATCATATACACACTTCCTTCTAATAAAGCTTTCCAATTACAATGATTGATTGATTGCACAATATTAAAATGGCAGCCTCTTTTGGTCAGATTAGCAAATTTTCTTGTCTTGAAATCTTTTGTTCTCCATTTTGGCATTTAAACAAATAGGTTGCACATTATATATGGCTAAAAACAGTTATCTGTTTTTAAATGAATGTACATCAACATATGAAAGCCCAATATGGATTGAAACAAGTCAACTCATATGTTGAACTTTGCTTCATACAGCATTTTCCATATTCAAAGATTTGCAATTACTTTTTTAGTGTCTTCTATACTGTGTATGTTTCTTTGTCCAGCATAAAGTAAATTCCGCGCACTTATTTAGATCAGTAATAGGTATGAAAAACCACTCACACACTCTTAACAGATCAATGACAATAAATTATTGTGAAGCATACATGACTGATTATGGATTTAAATATATTCCAAAGGAATGATATAATGTTGGTGTGCCTATACATACATGATTACGTCCCTATTGAATAACCCACTTTTCAGTAAGATAATACTGATTTAAATTTAAGAGAAGACTTTTAAATCACCAGACACATTGGTGAAGTTGCCTTTGAACGGGGACATAAAACATATTCTTCTGATTCTTCTGGTATCAAAATTTCTCATTTATATATGTTTATTCGCCAATCATTTGTTATTTGTTGTTCTGATAAATGACCATTCAATAAATCTGGCTAACACCCTCATGGTTTAATGCCTTTGCAGAGTAACTCCAAACCATTCTTTATTGGATAAGGAATAACAATTAATAGAAAATTATATGCACATAATGCCAACAAGTAACAGCTACACTGACAATAAAAAAACACAGTTTGTATGCGTGCGCGTGTGTGTGTGTGTGTGTGTGGAGGGGGGGGGGGAATAAACGTAAATATCCATGCATATGTGCCAAAAAGTTACAGATACACTGCCAATAAATTAAACAGTGAATGGGGGGAGGTAATATAAACATGTAAATTATATATATAAGGCTCCCAGTCCCAATACTTTTTTTCAAGAGATATATTCCAACGTTTTGACTTGAAGCTTATTGAGTTGGTCTTCAGATCCCCAATGCGGGTGGACCACATTGAAATTTACATGCATAAATCCCACAAAGCTACAGCAACACTGCCCATAAAATATGCAGTTGGGGTAAGGAAACATGTAAATAGAAAAATATTCAAACCTTTTGACTCAAAGCGTATTTCGTTGGTCTTCAGATCGCCAATGCAGGTGGAGTCTTCAAGAGGCTGAGATGGGTTGCTAGGCAGCAAGAAAACGTAGTTGTTGGGATCGAAATTCTTCTTCTGGCACACGACTGCCCGGACTTCAGCGAGCGTCTCTTTTGGGCTGATGCGCACCACCTCCTTCTGATTGCCTGGCAGATTTACGGTGAATCTGTAGGTCATCTGAAAAAAAAACACAGACCCGTTACTTTAAAGCTATATATTTAGCTACAGCGCGCATAAAAAGCCTCTGGTTTATTGAGGCACTTTGTGAGTCTGTTTCATGGGTATAGCCAGTACTTTGTTTCTTAAAAGATCTCGAGAGCGCTCCCAGAGAAGAGATCAAACCCACAACCTCCTGAATGCAAGGGTGAGACAATGTCCACTTATATATGGCACCTAAACCCCTTTATAAGGTAAATAAACACTTTTATATGTTTAAAAATGTGTGTTTCTTTCCTTTTGATGCATAAAACCTCTTTCTGGTAACAGTGAATCTAATGCTCATGTGAAAAATATGTCTGACTTATTAAAATATTTGTCTGATATGCAAGCTAATTCTCTCTTATTCCATGGAAAAAACTGGCTCCAGAGAAAAACCTACTGTATAGAGTTGTTCATGTTCTGTTCTTTTCTTTTCTCTCTAAAAAAATATATCTTAGCATATCTTGTATAACATGTCTGAACTTTATTGCTTTGTACAATCACTATGTAATGTATGATCATATACATGTTTACATTGTATGTATGATATTGAATTAAAAAAAAGAGTTGTTCATAAGTTATACTTCTCTTGTTGTAATTTTTAGTTGTTCACCTAGCTGCGATGCTATGACATAATTGGCTGTAGCTTGTAAGTACTAGGCTTTGACTTACAAATTACGGGTTGAGTATGAACTGTTTTATCTGCCGATCATTTCTTCATGAGATACAATAGTTTCACACTAAACATGCATTTCACAGGGAAAAAAGTGCCATTCCAAAAGAGTCAAGATTGCAATATTTTTACATTTTGTTGTTGAATAAAAGGTTAAAAAGATTTTACTTTATTTTACTTCAGATTCTGAAGTCGTAACACAACAGCCAACGAAATCAGAAACAACTTATCAAATTAGTGGAGGAATCAATATATGTAAAATATATAAACTGTGGATGGATTATGCAATTGACTCTACTTCTTATACGCAAAAAGAAATGCCGTTTTGGTATGATAAACAATTTTGCATTCATGTGCATCTTATTGTTAAAGAAGTTGTGTCTCTTTTTAATATACAATCAATCTTTTAGTATTTTACTCATACATGAGTACAAATAAATGATTATTTTTGGAATTTTATTTAATACAGTTTAATGTTATTTCTGTATATGTATTTGATATTCATAGTATTTAAAAATTATTCTTTATCCAAGACAATAATTTGATGATTGAATTTAGCAATAGAGACCTGAAAACAGTCTAGAATTACATTAGCACTTAAGTAGAAATAGGAGTTACAACAAGAACAAGAGATGTGTTTGTCAGAAACAAAATGCCCCCTTCTGCGCCGCTTTGAACAGGGGACAAAAATATTTCTAAACTGCACGCATCCTGCAGGACAAGTGCATTTAAATTTTCACTTGTCTTGCAAACACATGCACTTGTCCTTGAATATGTGTGAAATAAAGATTGCAAATGACTAATGTGACTTATAAAGTTTCCTATGTCACTGCTAAAATGCTGCTTACTCAATTATTCATGCCAGCTGATCAAAAAAGAAATATTAAGCAGTAATTATAATGAACAGTAGAATTGCAATAACTCAAGCTGGCAATTTCTCGAAAACTGGCGATTACTCGAGCATTAAAGAAAGTCCCTAGCATTTTTCTTTTAATGTCTAAATAAAAATACCCGCGATAACTCAAACATGCGATTTTCGATAACTCGAGGTCGTGTGCCGGTCCCTGAAAGGCATTTCACACCTAATTAACTGGCAATTATTCGAGGGCGCTTTCTCGTCTGGTCGGTGCTAAAAATATTCGAGTTGTGAAAACAGCGCAATCAAGCAGACAAACGACGCTCGATTAGGTGTGAAGTTAGTTGCAGTTTGAGAAACACTACAAATTGTCATCCTTTGAGAAGCAGATCAAAGCTACACAGTTTTAATGATAATTAAATAATTACCAGCAATCGATAATTATCGCGAAACGTCTTCCACCCTCAGTTCCGGGAAGCTAATGGGTTGCGACAATCTTCAATCATTGACTTTGCGCAACACAAGTCTGACTAATGTACATAAAATGTAAAGTGTGTAATTATTATGTTGTTTTCAGTGTGTTTTTTTTTTCATTCGCATGTATGTACCTTGTGTGCTTTTTAAAAATAATTATGCTACATGTACAGTGAATATTGATGAGATTTTTCTGATTAAATTTATGTTTTGTGTGTATGTTGAAATAATTAAATGAATTTACGATCATCTTAATTGTTTTGTTTATTATACTGTAACCTTTAGCGATTTTTACAAAGCCTTTCTTCTAGAGCAGACGAGTGGAATTTTTGTCCCCTGTTTGAAGCCATATATTTGACCTTTGACCTTGAAGATGACCTTGACCTTTCACCACTCAAAATGTGCGGCTCCATGAGATACACATGCATGCCAAATATCAAGTTGCTATCTTTCAATATTGTAAAAGTTATGACCAATTTAAAGTTTTCGGATGGACGGACAGACTGACGGACAGTTCAAAAACTATATGCCACCCTTTGGGTGCATAAAAATGACACTATTCATTAACATTGAAAACAACAACTCTCTTGCTTAAAATGCTTACCCATGTACAACAATCCATACTGTCTGAATTTCCGTCCAATCAATAAAATCAATCCATTGTGTCGATCACATCCAATTAGAAAATCATTACAAACATCATATAGTTATTCAGATCACTTTCAATAAATACCAGGAATAAAAGAGCTTCATTGTCAGTCAAGTCTATTCTTCGTATTTTATTTAATTTACACGCCAATTTTTTCCTTAACAATAAATATCTCACTAGCAATAGTTTCCTTAAACATGAAGATCACACCATCAAATATATCAATTTCAAATTATCTTCTCATAGTCACATAATTTTATACACTGTATGAATATATAATGATGTCTCATCTTAGTTCAATCCAAAGTGTCATCTTTCGGGTATTGCAGGTTCAGATTCCGAAATATCTTTGCATACAAAGTTTAGTTATTTCACTCTTCGTATCAGGTGACATAATATTTCATTAAACATATAACCATTCAAACATATTCTTTAATAAAATACCTTATTCTCCATAAATCAGGTGAAGTCAACTCTAAATCACTTGAAACAATACCTTTATATGAAAACATGTCTATCAAAGCAGTGTTAATCTGAGCATTCATTTATCATTTGAACACACTGTTATTTCCGACACTCTCAAGTGTTTTCACATCTCTAAGGATGCACAAATCATGCTCTCAAAAAAACAACATCAAGTTCACCACTTTACATGCTTTGTACGCACAAAATCACAAAAAATGCACGTGCCCTTAAAATAAACCCCACTTAACATGCTTTTTAGGCTCACAAAAACACACATACTGTAAGAACTACTACAAATAGTTATCTCCTTTCCTTCCTCTTATCTACAGTTGGCTCGACAGTTGACAATAATGGAGTTTACAAACTGTGAAATTCCTTTCCAGATCTTTAAACCACCTGTTTATAATCCAAACATTGATAGCAATTCCATTTCATGTTAATCAAATCATAGATTTGTTTGTACACTTATTCAAACAATGGTATTATTTCAGGTTACCCAATACTATAGTACTACTGTCTGTTTTGGCTAGCTTATAGAATTTACACTGCTCTAATACCTGTAACGAAATGACACTTCTTATTCTTAAATATGTTCTCACAACACACTGCCATTTTAAACACTGAAGACCCTTTCGATAGATTATCACAAGTTGCACACCCACTACAGTTTAAAACTATTGAATTATAAATGGACAGGAAAATCTACTGTCAATAGATTCAGACATGGCACTTGACCTAATCTATTTCGAAGTCATGCTTTCAATTACACAATACGTACTTTGGATGGAATAAATTTCTTCGTCAATTATATATATATTCTAGGATGTCAACTTACTAGCACAAAATGTGAATACTGTTAAAGCGTAAACACTTCTCTTAGAACAAAATAAACAATCAACAACTTCTTTAAGTAGTTATCTGGTTCCCCCACCTCTTATCTACAGTTTGCTCAGCAGTTGACAAAAGTGGAGTTTACAAACTGTGAAATTCCTTTCCAGATTTTCCCCACCTGTTGATAATCCACACATTTATAGCAATTCCATTTCATGTTAATCAAATCATTGATGTGTTTGTACACTTCTTCAAACAATGGTATTATTCCATGTTACCCAATATCTATTTCTTTCAGTTCTAGCCAGCTTTATGGAATTATTAAATCATACTATGTACACAGCTCTAACACAGGTAATTTATGATACTACTTATTTTAAATATGTTCTCAACACACAATCCATTTTATACTCTGAACAGCCTTTCAAAAGATTATCAGATAACTAGCCCAATACACCTTACTGGAGTTCAAAACTGTTGAATTATAAATGGACAGGAAAATCTACTGTCAATAGCAGACATGGTAATTGACCTAATCTATTTCGAGGTCATGCTTTCAATTTGACAATACCTACATTGGAATATTAATTTCTTTATCAATTATGCCTGTCTGTCGACCCAGCACAAACTGTGAATATTGTTAAAGTGTGAAAACTTCTCTTAGTACAAGATTAATGATCATAAATAATTTTTTTAATTTAAAACAATTAAATGTTGCAATCCATTTTTTGCCATAAGCAGGAACAAAACTGATATCAGTTTTATTTTTTTTGCTTTTTCTCTTTTTTTTAACACTTTGTCACTTTGTTTCTTGTTCTCTGCATTTTAACCCTTTGTCTCTTTTCCTCCGCATTTCCTTTAAAAATGTTATCTTCTCATGTTTAAAGGTTAAGCGTACAACTATTGTAAATGAAATAGAATTATTGCGGTAGAAACAGCAGCTTTGCGCTGAACCATCATGTTATTGAGGTAATAATCACATTTCAACATTTTTGTCAATAAAGTTTTGTTACTGAATGCAGTGTTTACATTATAGCAAGAAGCAAACTTGTGGAGGAAAAAACTCAAAGAGATACTGCCAGGCTTCTTCAAAAGCTTGACTGATTTTAAGTCGATAAAATCAATACATAGTGTTGGCAAATGACAAGGAATGACAAGGCGTTACTACTTTAAAGAGCTTGAAGGCATTGTAGTTTTCCATAGTCATATCGCTTCACAATATTGTATCAATAATTAGCACCAAATGACAGTCGTTAGCACGCTATATATCAAGATTATTTGCCAGCTACATTACAATAAGCATTCAATAAAGGATGTAAGGCCTCTGTATGTACAAACAATCCACCAAAAGTACAATTATCACTCTGTGACAAACAGAAACTTGAATAAATAGAGGATATTTGTTGGATTTGGTGGAATAATATCAATTTTAATTCACAAGTGATTATAGAAAATATATGTTTTCTATGCGTCACATGTGAATTAATATTGATCTTTCACCAAATCCAGCAATTTTTATTTTTTTATTTTATGCTTTCAAATGATTGTTTTTGGTATTTATGCTGAAATAATGATATCCTAATGTCATGAAAAGGACGTCACTTCACAGTATCCACAATTTTCACTGGTAATTTTCACTGTATGAAACAAATAAAGGTTTTGCATTAAATTATCTATATAGTAACATTTTTTGAAACTCTAAACAGCCCACAACTCCATAGACAATTTAAAAACATCAACTGATCAAGACTTGCCAGAAAAAAATAATTACCAGTGCTCTATCGTACTTTTCTGTACTAGGTCCCTTGTTTTCTGCTCCTGGTGATACACCATCCAAAAGCAATATTCATCATTAGATCCACTGATTATAAATAATTCAGAACAAACAAGCGCTGTTGCTTTGAAGTTTGCTAACAGATATTAGACCAGGGGTCCAGTTCAATAACACTTTTTCTATGAAATGAAAACGACAATGAATATCTGTCATGTTTATATGAAATATGAATCTTATAAAAATATGTTTTATTTTTTTCTATGCCCCCGAAAGAGTGCATACAGTGATCGGACTGTCCGTCCGTCTGTCCTTCCTTCACACTTGCATTTAGGTTTCTCAAAATGCTCATAACTTCCCTTGAGATATAATCTTCATCTTTGGTATTGCATGTGTATATGGACAAGACTTTTCCATATGCACACAAATTTTGACCCCTGTGACCTGGACCTTTAACTTAGGGTCCGCGTTTAGGTTTAAAAATCTGCTTTTAGGTTTCGAAAAATGCTCATAACTTCTTTGTCCCTTGAGATATAACCTTCATATTTGGTATGCATGTGTATATGTACAAGGCCTTTCCATACGCACACAAATTTTGACCCCTGTGACCTTTACCTTGAACTTAGGGTCTGCGTTTAGGTTTCAAAATCTGCGTTTAGGTTTCATAAATGCTCATAACTTCTATGTCCCTTGAGATATAACCTTCATATTTGGTATGCAGGTGTATATGGACAAGACTTTTTCATACGCCCAAAACTTTTGACCTCTGTGACCTTGACCTTTAACTTAGGGTCCACGTTTAGGTTTCGAAATCTGCTTTTAGGTTTAGAAAAATGCTCATAACTTCTATGTCCCTTGAGATATAACCTTCATATTTGGTATGCAAGTGTATATGGACAAGGCCTTTCCATACGCACACAAATTTTGAAACCTGTGACCTTTACCTTGAACTTAGGGTCTGCGTTTAGGTTTCAAAATCTGCGTTAAGGTTACAAAAATGCTCATAACTTCTATGTCCCTTGAGATATAACCTTTATATTTGGTATGCATGTGTATATGGACAAGACTTTTCAATATGCACACAAGTTTTGAACCCTGTGACCTTTAACTTAGGGTCCGCCTTTAGGTTTCGAAATCTGCGTTTAGGTTTCGAAAAATGCTCATAACTTCTATGTCCCTTGAGATATAACCTACATATTTGGTATGCATGTGTATATGGACAAGGCCTTTCCATACGCACACAAATTTTGACCCCTGTGACCTTCACCTTGAACTAAGGGTCTGCGTTTAGGTTTCGAAATCTTCTATCAAAGCGTTTATAGGGGGCATATGTCATCCTATGGTGACAGCTCTTGTTTTCTCTAGTTCTCATTATCCCCATTTGCGTATAATTTCTTTCAATCACATTTTGCACTCTCCATTGGCAAAACAATTAAATAAATGATAATGTGATCATTTTTTTATTAAGATTATTAGTTGAGATAATGTCACAATTACTAAGCATCAAGGAGATATTTTAAAATCAACCAATGCAACAATAGTAAAAAAAGAAATACAACTCCTGCCGCCTGGTGATAATACTCAGTACAAGTTACTTCCCTTGGTTGCTTTAGAGACTTCCCCCTGATTTTTTTTAGATTTCATAAACCGATTGCAAACAAATCAGCAGAACATGAAACTAATGCTGATGAATGGGAATTCATAATCCTCTTCAAAGCACTTCATCTTCTTTGCCTAGTAAAACCTGAATTAATATGTCCTTTTTTTCCCATCACAATCGACAGTACACATTTTCATGAGACCACACAAAAGTTTGCGCCACTGTTTTTGCCGTGAAAATGAAACAGACATGATGCTTAACTTATCACTGATGCTTAAGCTTGTTTTATTGTAGCTTTGAATGGTTCTATGAAGTTTAACAATCTTAAGCCACCTGCTAGAACTTGCTAGAACACTGCCTGGGACAAGGTCATCGTTTTTTAGGCAAGTTCATAATTGGACGTCTTTTTAGTAAATCAGACCTGAGACACAAATAGATTGTTAAAGAGACACAGACAAGTCTTGAAGTGACTTTACAGCTTACTTCAATTCCTTTTGAAGAGGAATACAATTTAGTTGGAATTAATTTTGGATCAAAGCATTAATTTCCAGTATTTTATGTTTAAAGTATTTTATGATTAAATAAAATATTTTAGCTGAACTCTGGAAAATCAGGGCTTAACCCTTTTAGTGCGGGAACCGAATTTTGAAGGCCTTTGCAAACAGTTTGGATCCAGATGAGACGCCACAAAATGTGGCGTCTCATCAGGATCCAAACTGTTTGCTATTCTGATAGTATTCTTTGAAAAAAATCGAAGAAAATGCTAATTTTAGAAATTCAGCAGACGACATTCTAGCAGAAGACAAATTTCCCAGCATGCAAAGGGTTAAAGCAAGTGTGTAAAGTATCCTCCCAGATAAGGAATGACACTAATTCTACCTAGACTGGATTTTTGTGTCGATAGGACATCCTTTTAACAAAAAACTTCATAACAAAAGTATTGTCCCTGATTAGCCTATGCAGACAGCACTGGCTAATCTGGGATGATAGTTTACACACATTCATCAAGCTTTATTTGGAATGGGCTCCGTGTTTGAAATGAATTTCACAGGCTTAATTAATCCACTTGTACTTCCTGGTGACCTACAACAACAATCAGTTTTCCCAATGTAATAATTAATGTCCCAATGTTATAATATATACATATACAAATAGCTCATTTAGAAATATTTAGATATATCAAGGAACTGAAATAATAATAAATATTCGTTAAATAAATACATTGGAAATATTATAACCATGCAGCTCGTCTAATGGTAAAAAATACTTAAGGTTTACTGACCTTTTGTCTGTGAATTCTATTTTCAAAGTGTTCCTTACTTCATGAAATTTCCATTTCATAAAATCAATACTATTCCAAATACATAAATGCCAAATACCCCCATCTCAAAACACTAACCTCTAACACAAAAACCTGTTTACTTTAAAAAAAAAGTGTATTCCTTATATGCATATAGAAAGAAGAAATCCAGACTTAACTATAAAAAAATAAAGTCGGGTGGCACATCAATTTAAAGGCAGAATGATAATAATGGTTACGGTTGATGGCTGAAGTGCTAAAAACTTGAAATTTAATACATCTCTCAATGAAATATGTAATGAAGAAGGGACATATCTGGTTATATTTGGGCAAAAATATCCCAATAACATTCCTATAGTCTTGAGTCTTGACAGTTTAAATCCATTTATTTAATGATTTACATTATTCTATAAAGTGCATTTACACATTTATTTGAGTTACAATGTGTTATTCAATGAAGTGAATAATTCTCATGCAACAAAATAAAATTCATTTGAAAGTGTTTTTATAACCAATTAGTTAATTTACACACATTATTAAGCCAAAGGTGTCTTTTAAAAAAAAGTACACACATTATTTACCCAAAGCCAATAGCAAATCAAATGCATATGTCTACTTACTTCAGAACATATTAATTGATAGTACAATTGTAAATATAAATGGAAAAAAATATCAATAATAATTCAACATAATGGACTTACCCAAGGACAAATGATCCACCCATTTAAGCTTCAAATCACTAAGATTATTACCAATAACCATTCACAGCAATGTAACACCTAAAATCTCAAAGGAACCTTACGGCAAAATGACAGATTAAAGCTTATCATTAAAGTAGTTTGTCAAACAAACATTTTACAACAACAGAATCCATAACATTTTTGCCCAGAAGCCAATACATACGAAAGGTGAAAATATCTCAAGGAACAACAAGCAAAATATGTCACTCTGTCAAGACCATTGTTACCATTACATCACATACAAAGCGATTGCTGTCATTTTTTTCAGACTGCAATAAAAAGGGGGTGTAACTTTGACCTTGTCACTAGTCATTTAAGGGTGGGGTAGGGGTGCTTTTAAGATGTGCTTGTAAACAGGAATCCTACAAAGTGTTTATACCATTATTCATTTGTCATGGAAAGTTTAACTATATACATTATATATATATATATAAATTGCTAAAATAACTCATTTCATGACTTTTTTCGTCTTTTGAAAAATAAATCTTCAAATGTGTAATTTTTTCTCTCAATATTTTCAGGGCATGATTTGAACATGAATGTCTGAATATAATGACACAAGAAATACGTACAGTTCCAATGTCTGTATAGCTAAACATTTCATTATAGGTTTAAATGATTTTGTAACATTGTTTTTAATCTCGGATTATAAGAAAGTGATCAGCCTTAAAGATCTGCAGACTTCTTTACAAGCTTAAAAATGGTTTCTATATCTTTTGTTATTATTTGAAAGACAAAAAATAAGATTACGTAATAAGATTATTTTGGGAAACACAAAACAGTGCGTTATATTTCCTCACGGCCGGCGGATGTTTGATCCATGAGCAATAGTTTAAAATATCTGTCATTATTTAAACATGTAATAATGTGCATTTATTTTTATATATTATATATATTGATTGCCTTAAAAAAAGAACAACAAAAACTGATAAGGTAAAAAATTATAAAAATTAAAAAAAATTATAAATTAATAAGTGAACACCAATGATAAGTATACTTAGCAAGTTACTTTGTTACAGTCAAACACAATTTATTATTTCATTTAGAACAAAGATACATTTAGAAATGCAAACATTGCATAAAAGATTTTGGCAACAGTTATGATTTACTGTACCTAGCGCCATTAATAGATCATATTTATATTTCCTTAAGATAAACATTTCACAAAACACCTAGGAAAATACTTGACCCAAGTACCCGTATAAAGGTCTCTTTGTTTTACATGTGATTGCAGAGGGAGGGGTAGTCTATTACAACAATGTCCATAACATCTGTTGGGGATTTCTTAATTTCAAGTTTTACTATGATTTTATGATGCTCACTTTATATGCTCATTTATCAAAGGATTACATATGTTTCTCAAGACATCTACATAAGAGACTTCCAAAATACTTTTATTGCACCATGGTGTTTTATAGCCTAGGTTAGGTAAGGAATGTCAAATATATTTTATTCACATAAATTATGTTAAAACTGTAATAGCATTAATTGAAATTTTCCATCAAAACCGTAATATTATAATAATTTAATGATTGATCACACCTAAGGTGTAATCATTACTATGCACATGAACAAAATGTCTAGACTTAAAAGAAGTATAGTTAATGCATGTATGTATAATTACTTCATCATAAAAAAAAATCCAAAATAAATTATGTTCACATAATATATAAATATATATTTCAGTAATATGTCATGCATTGAATGTATCATGAGAACAGTACCACAACTGAAAGCATTAATCACTTTCATGATCACTGATTTATTTTTGGCTATAATAATGACCAATCAGTTAATGAGTCTATTCACACTCTTTTCAGACATTAAAGAAGTTTACAATTACAAATTTACATGAAAAAATTATTATCAGTTTGACACATATGACATTGAACAAGTTTACAATTATAAACATTTAATGTTTATTGCACATGAAAAGATTTTCTCTGTTTAACACTCCACAGTCATATGTTTTATGTAAAGAGTATGTTCTGTTGCTTAACCCTTTGCATGCTGGGAAATTTGTCGTCTGCTAAAATGTCGTCTGCTTAATTTATAAAATTAGCATTTTCTTCTATTTTTTTCAAAGAATACTATCAGAATAGCAAATAGTTTGGATCCTGATGAGACGCCACGTTCTGTGGCGTCTCATCTGGATCCAAACTGTTTGCAAAGGCCTTTAAAATTCGGTTCCCGCACTGAAAGGGTTAAGTATCTATGCCACTTAATAATATATATATTGCGCACTTCAGTTAGTTAAAAGCAATTATTTGTTTCCAAGATATCTTCCCCACTTCAAAATATTCTAATTGTAATAATAATCACAGGCAACTAATACATTTGATACTGTGTGTAACAATAAAACTTGAGCAATCCATTTAAGCTGCACTTTATGCTGCATGATTTCTTTCATCACCTTGCAACATGCAATAAAGAACCTTTTAATATATTACACCAAATAATCTCTCTTAAGGAGAAAAAACTCCCGACAGGAGTATTTTATAATTAAAAGTTTATTAAATAACACGTAAATCCTAGAAATCGATGAAAATTCTTCTTAGCAAATTCACACCTGATAACACTTCAAAACGACGTCAGCACACGGATCTGTGCATGCCCCGCACAATCTCATTTAAGACTGACAGTGATATGACGAAATAGAATCATAACTGTATGCGTGAAATAAGATGCCATGAAAATTAGGCATAAGGTTTTATAAGGCAAGAAGTTAAACATAACATATAGCATTGCTGAAACTTTATGAATTCATTAAAGTCAATTCCAAGAAATTACATATTCCTTAATCTATAATAAATATCAAATAGATTATAAGAAAAACAAACCTTATTAAAGACAATATGAATTGATATTTCAAGCTCTTTATTTATATTTACATATAGAGAATACTAGGTCGGTGCCGAATAAAGCAATGTTTATTTTGCGAGGCTTAGAAAATCTGAACCACGAGCCTTGGCGATTTATCCCATCAATTTTCTTAGTCGTAAATTATGTCTTTAAAAATAGAATAGGAAAATCGAACTACACGGAAAATCCCAAAATTATTTTAAGCAAACATTGTTTCATTATCTTAATCGTACCGAGCCTAATACATTACAAAAAGATCAGTAACTTACCTGTTTTTCTGTTTATCATACCTCTACGTCCCCGATTTTTAAGAAATAATGAAAAAAACAACACTAAACAACTGCAGCTTTAGCATGAAAGAACATGCATTGTGTCTTATGACATGTTAATAATGATGTCACGAGTACGCGCACTTAATATTTGTAAATAATGTTTTTTTGCTTTTTGAGTTGCATTATGTGTTAAAAATATTTTACATCTTGGTATCAAATTGTTTGTTTTGTTGAATCTGATTCGATTTTACTAAAAATTATTACTTTATAGTTGATTCCGAGTAATATGACCATTCTCCACCGCGCGTGACAGCTATATTTCAGCACTGCCGAAATAGAGGAAAATTTATTCCACAGTGGTTTATTTCGACAATGCACGTCTGATGATGGGATAAAAACAATTCTGCAATTTCAAGAAAGCCATTGTTTAATCCTTACTCCTTGAGACAATTAGAGAATATGTCTCAAGACATTTAGAGATTATGTCTCGAGACATTTAGAGATTATGTCTTAATTGAGACATTTAGAGATTAGGTATTGAGACATTTGGAGATTATGTCTTGAGACATATAGAGATTATGTCATTAAAACTCAATAAACAAGCTTCATGCACAAAAGCCTTCAATCAAACTATCAAGTAATCAACATTAACCCACGCTTAAATATAATATCAGAGGGGGTAATCACATGATAGTCAAGATGGCGACTTCTATGCCAAGACAGGTTTAATACCCTTTATTACTTTTGCTTATTTTTTAATGATGCTCACTTTACTGCAATATCAGTAAGAAAGTGATTAGTGTTTATTGCATATTAACATTCGCTATATATCTCAACTTTACTCGCTGCCAATTTTCTTAGTGGAGCTGGAATTAGGTCATCCCAGCAAGTTAAGTCGCGATATAGAGCGAATATTAATACAACATAAAGGTAAGCAACTTTTTTGCTGATATGGCTGGAGAGTGAGCCGCATTTGAAAAATTAATACAAGTAATAAAGGGTATAAAACAACGAAAAACACCTGTCTCGGCATAGACGTTGCCATCTTAACTATCACATGATTACGCCCTCTGGTTATAATCATGGTATTAATTATTAACTTACACTTAAATACGCTATAAATCGTGGTTTATAATTTTGTCCTGAAGTGACATCATCAAGTGAATAATTGTGTCACTATTAGTATGAAGTAGCAGAGGTTATACCTGGTTTCATCAAAATGGATGCCTTAACTTAAAAAGTCAGAGATGTCACAATTTTGGTGTGACAAAAACAATAATGAAGTGATTGTGATTTCATTACATGTATTTGGCAGTGACTTCATGATGTCATATATGTATTTAAATTATGTTTTATAAAAGTATAAGGATGGATTTTAAAACTTGTATTCATTTTAATTTATTGATACCATCAATACCCACTGATGTCATAATTGAGAAATGACGTGATCTAATAAAAATGATGTCATAAAAAATGTGATGGATGATGCCAAAAAACAACAACAACAACAAGTGATGCCATAATATGGGAGTGACATCATCAAATACCACTATAATGATCTAACTACATTCAGTCGATGTAAATGCGTTACCTCAAACGGCTGATTGGCTGTTTTCAGTTTCACTTTCTCCTCTTTTTGCTTTTTGACGACCTGAACCGAAACGGAGCGGTCCTCGTTTGCTAACAGACCTATGGTCTTGTTAGCTTTGAAGTCAATTTGCTTCCACTTATCTCCTGTAAGTACTACCAAAGTGTGCGCAGCCGGATTCAGTTTGCTGGAACTTGCAATTTTTACCAGAAGGTCCATCATTGGGATACTGAAAAGAAAATGTGAAAAAAAACGTATAATAAAAGTCATAATTACCCTTTGCGATTTCCGTAACTCTTCTACGTTTGTTTCTTCCACATGAGGATCATGCATGTGGTGATTATCTTTGATTTCTAATAAGGCATGTAAAGCTTTCGACGTAACAGGTTCAACACTGTTTTTTCCCACTTTATCCATCTTGTCTGTGTCTTCTGTTGGGATTAATTCATTTAGCCCAGAAGACAGATGTTCCTTTTTTCTTGAAAACATTTCTTTGCTTATATTACACATACACCATTTTACTACCCAGAACACTATTGATACCAAAAACTGTCACAGCACAATCTCCTTTCTTTGAACAGACTGGGCCCATTGACAAAGACGGAAGTACATGTGTCTATTCCGTAATTCATTCAAGCATGGGTGACAACTATGCTGCTTATGCATGTGTATCCAAAATGCTTTCCTCTATCTCAACAAAGTTTAACTTCAGTTCTCCTTTCTGTTGATACAGTACACAATTAAGAGTCATATTCAACTGTTGTACATTTCAATTACTGAACTTAAACGCTCTCTAATTATAACCACAACAACCAATTAGGTCCAATACAATGCAATAGAGCAGACAGTTCTAAATACACATAGTCTGTTTAAACATTTAATTTCATACATGCAAGCCTGTCCTCTCAACAGATCAACAAAACCTTTCTTCCCTTCCCACTAGCAGTAAAGTTATAAATTATTTCAGAATTTCACCCACCACTGTATTGTAATAAACTCAAAATTAAAGTTAATTGTAAGCTAGAATTTCTTAAATCCAATCCTCTTGGGTATTTCACACCCATTATTGAAAAGATATATCAAATGGACAGCATTGTAACACAACAATAAACTGGCAATTATCTTCAATCTATACTCAGCTTAGTGGATTCAAGTTAAATATCTAATCAAATGTCGCATGTTCCGCCATTATTTAAAAGTGGCTGTGTCTATCCAAGCAGAAGCATCACAGTTATTTTAAGAATTTGCAGAGCAAAAAAAAAGGATTGACATCCAACAAATTTACAAAACAGAGCCATCTTAATCATTCAAGGAAAAACGGTCATGTCTGCCTTTATGCTGAAATATTTGAATAGTTTTTCATTTGTCAACATAAAAGTTTAAAGAATTTTCTCAAGAGACCTTTCATTTCCACGCAACCGAGTTTTAACCTTTTAGTTACTCGTTCTGGTTTTATGCTGTTTGCACATAGCCATTTTCACTTTGCTTCTGAGTGGGAAAGCGTTAAGCTTATAACCACACAAATAAGAAAGATGTGAAGTCACAAAACAAGGATTTCAATGTCTCCGTCTATTCCTTTACTTTATATACTTTAAGATTTATATAATATATATAAATATATAATTTCACATTAACAATATCCCCAAGCTATGGAGCGGAATGTTTCACTGTTTTTATAGAAAGTGGTATTGATCTTTGAACTAACTAGTCTCATACGAAACCACAAGCTTGGTATAATTTTTATTATATGTAGGCTAATATAGTAAACAAAACATTCAGTGCAATAATCCATAATCTAGTAATTTTGCAGAACCAGTTTTGTCTATGCATTGACCTTGACCTTAAACCTTTGCATGCTGGGAAATTTGTTGTCTGCTGAATTTCTAAAATTAGCATTTTCTTCGATTTTTTTTCAAAGAGTACTATCAGAATAGCAAACAGTTTGGATCCTGATGAGACGCCACGTTTTGTGGCGTCTCATCTGGATCCAAACTGTTTGCAAAGGCCTTCAAAATTCGGTTCCCGCACTGAAAGAGTTAACCCGAATTGTCTCAAAAACACATTCTTGGTCTGCATAAAAGCAGCTTACACAAAAAATTTCAATAAAATACCTCTGTATGAAAAAAAAATTGTGAAGCGGGCACTTTTTTCAATTTTTGGAAACAACAAGAGCTCCCAGTTTTGAGACACATGCCCCCCAAAACAGGGCCTTGACACATGATGTTTTGCAACAAAACTGACCATAAGAGTTAATCTTATCATATAAGTGTGACTTAGTCAATTTGCTGAAGAGTTATTGATCAGAAATGCTTTCACACTTAGTGTGTCAGTGACGTTGATCTTTGACCTAAAGACCCCAATTTCAATAGGGGCCATCTACTGTCCAACACCAATGCACATGGGAAATATCAAGCCAATCTGTCTCTCCGCTAACAAGTTATTGATGAGAAACAATTTTCACTCTTAGTGTGACAGTGACCTTTGAGCTAGTGACCCCAAATTTGATAGGGGTCATCTATTGGCAAAGGTTAATGCACATGGGAAGTATCAAGCCCATTGGTCAATCCGTTCACAAGTTATTGATCGGAAACGAACTGTCCTACCAACAGACAGACCGACTGACATCCAGCAAAACAGTATATCCTCTCTTCTTCGAAGGGGGGCATAATGAATTTGACCTTGATCCAATATGCCTAGAATTCAATCCCAAGCATTTAATCCTCTATTGCAGCTAAATATATTCACATTTTTTTTAAAGATTGGTAAATGCAAACTTAACTTATGCACCGAAAAACAATTTTCAATTTTAAGGCATAGTGACCTTGACCTTTTAACCCAACATACTCAATATACAATCCATGGCTAGGCCACATAAAAAATTGCTATATCCTAAGTTTCATCAAGATTGTCAAATCAGACTCAAGAAGTTGAATGGAAACAACCAGTTTACTTTTTTGTTTATGTTAACCCTGTCTGAGCGCTGGAACCGAATTTTGAAGGCCTTTGCAAACAGTTTGGATCCAGATGAGACGCCACAGAATGTGGCGTCTCATCTGGATCCAAACTGTTTGCTATTCTGATAGTATTCTTTGAAAAAAAATCAAAGAAAATGCTAATTTTAGAAATTCAGCAGACGACATTTTAGCAGACAAGAAATTTCCCAGCATGCAAAGGGTTAAAATGCCTTTACCTTTACCTGACTGGCCCCATTGCAATCCTGAGCCATGCCTTCATGTACGCTACCTTCCAAAAAACTTACGTAGTATTAACCCTATAACACTTAGATACGTAGTATTAACTTTTTACCACTAAGATACGTTTTTTTACGCATTTGTAGTTACTAAGAAAGTTAAATTAAATTAAAGACCTTTCTTACTAGGTTCAAGTTGTAAAGGCTTTATTTCCAACCCTTAGATCTGAGCAGCAAACAGCATAAAACCTGAATAGACTGCGAGTTACTCGCAGGCTGTTCTGGTTTTATGCTGTTTGCACATAAAAAGTGAACTGGCTATAACTCCATCCGAAAACAAATGTTTGAGTCGCAATCTTTTTTTTCTTTTTAATTACAGTGATGTTGGCCTTCAACTCAGTTGCCCCAAATACCATTCCAAGCTGATTACTCATACAAGCTTTTTATATACGAGTCGTGTTCAAAGAAAAATGGGCAAATTTCTTGTGCGTCAATTGACATCCCAGATTAGCCTGTGCAGTTTGAACAGGCTTATAAGGGACAACACTTTCGCTTTTATGACATTTTTCGTTTAAAAGAAGTCTCTTCTTAGCAAAAATCCAATTAAGGCGGAAAGTGTCGTCCCTGATTAGCCTGTGCAGAATGCGCAGGCTAATCTGGGACAACATTGTACGCACATGCATTAAACCCAGTTTTCTAAAAACAAGGCTCATATCTATAAAGATTGGTCAGTGGACACTAAATCATAATATTGATTGAAACCACCTGTTTCATTAATTATTTAATTTAGCTACAATCCTCATTGTTTAACCTAGGGCTGCAACGAATCCAAAAAATTTGTTCGCATCCGAATCGGAATCCAAATATGGTTTCTTACAGTTTTTCGGATCCGGATTCCTCAGATAAGAGAAAATGAGAATTGTATGTCAACATTAAAGAAATCAATGTTTTAGAAGTATAATTTGACTACAATGTACAAAGCATTCAACATTTATTAACAAAAAACATAACAAAGTTCTCGTTTAAAATTGTAGCAATGTCAAAACAAAACCTTAAGGTTTATTCACTTAATAGTTTGCTCGTTAACATACACTTTTCACTGTTCATACAGTTTGATGTTTGTTTTCACAAAAATTAACATATCAACATTGTCCGGGTCCAGGCAAGCCCTATTAGCACTGACACTAAATATATTGATTGAAACCACCTGTTTCATTAATTATTTAATTTAGCTACGAGCCTCATTGTTTAACCTAGGACAGCAATTGGGCAATTTGTAGTTTTTTCGTAATTGGGAAAGTGCCGTTTACCTGTACTTTATAAAGAAGGAAAAAAATCGCTGTATTATTAGACACAATACAAATATTTAATCGTACACAGAAGTTCAAAGTTCATAATGTAGTGAGGTTTATTTAATCTCGAAACAGGCTACCAGTTGAAAACCCCACACCAGATTATTAAATACTGTTGAATTCAAATATTTACATATCCCGAGTATGTTTGATATACAGCTCCAATTAATCACCACTTATCAGGGTATCATACCACTTTCGTCACTTGATTAAAAGAGACCAGAAGTGGACTGAAAGGGATTTTAAACTGTGTATTTAAGCAAGGGACATAACTTTAAATGACCTTTCAAATGTCATTAGTACGCAACTGAATCACCATGCTCATTTATCCATGTTCAAAGCATTGCCACTTATAACCAAATAAACAGACTGAAAGGGATTTTAAACCGTGTATTTAAACAAGGGACATATTGACCTCTGGGATGTAATTCTTACCCAAACAAATAACTGTCTGCACTTTTTAACCCAGTCTAAATTGATACATTTAAAGCTGTCCATGATAACAATAATTTTGTTTGAAATTTTATTTCAACAAGGGGGGTAACTTGTCCTCATCTCAGCTAATATACACCTTGCACAGTGGAATATCCTTTTAACACTTAAAAGGCTTAAAGCTAGACAACTCATCAAAATTAAAATTTATATGCATATTTAATTCATCAATCTTTATAAAGGCTTATTAAAATGCTCTCGAGTACATTTGGGTATAACCAGTACTTGGCATCTTTGAGGGAGATCTAACTAACAATTCCTCAATTGGGACTGAACCCATGACATCCTGGTCTCTAGGTGGACACTATATCTACTACGCCAGGGGGAGTTATTTATCTTTAAATATCAATACAAATTGTTAAGGTGAAGTTTGCCATAGTTGCTCACTATATTTGATGTAAGACAAAATTCTCATCATTTTGTTGAATGTAAGCCCAGAAATGTAGTGGACATGGTGTCCCCCCTAACTGAGAAGCAATGGGTTCGTTCTCCACCGGGAGCTTCTTCAGATCTCCCATAAAAACACCAAGCACTGGTTCTACCCAAAAAAATTGCTCAAGTCATTTCAATAAGCCGTAGGCTTTCAAAGCGATTGAGTTAAAATAAATAGGTTTATACTAAACTAATTAAAGGGATCTTTTCACGGTTTGGTAAATTGACAAAATTGAAAAAAGTTGTTTCAGATTCGCAAAGTTTCGTTTTAGTTATGATATTTGTGAGGAAACAGTATTACTGAACATTTACCATAGTCCAATAGCGGCCATTATATGTATCTTTTGACGATTTGAAAACCTAAAAATTATAAAGCGTTGCAACGCGAAATGATTGAATCATTTGGAGAGTTCTGTTGTTGTCGTTTAAATTTACGAAACTACGAAGATTGCTTGTAAAAGGTATAAAATACTTTAACTGCGTATACCTTGCGGAATAGCCAAGAGGGCTAATGCTTTTTTACTTCAGACTAACTCCAGGACTCCGGGGGTCACTGGTTCGAGCCCTGGTACCGGCTACTTTTTTTTCCTTTTTTACATTTTATTCTTGATTTTTTATTGGAGCTTTTAAGATCCAATGTTTACATTTATCAATATAAAGTATTTAATGACAAACTTCAAAATATGCCGAAATCTGTGAAAAGGCCCCTTTAAATTATCACAAAACTCTTAGAATCTTGTAGAATATCAGCCCAGAAACTTACTTCGAATCTTCCGATTGTTGTTTAACAGTCCCATCTGGCAGGTGGATAGTAAGCTCCACATTGTCGTCGATGATCTCGTTCATGTTTTCATCGTCTGGTGGATCTGCCGGGTAGGTCAGAGGTGGCGGCCCGTTGCCATTGGTTGCCAGTGACCCCTTTTTGACCCCTACTCCTGCTGGCTGTGTGCCCTTCATTGAGTAGGAGCCACTCATAGATTTACTGAAAACACAGAAATTATAACAGCTTTTTGTTATAAATCATGACTCTATAACTTGTGTGTTTTGAGCAGACAGCAGTGTGTTTTTTTCACCATTTTGGGAATGGAGCTTTTTGTTATAAATCATGACTGTATAACTTGTGTGTTTTGAGCAGACAGCAGTGTGTTTTTTTCACCATTTTGGGAATGGGGCCGTGACCCTTTGGATTGAGAAAAGTTGCTTCATTTTGACTAAAATTGGGAAGATTTTATGTTTTGCTAACAAATACTTTAAAATTGAGAAAAAATGATTTTAAAACTTTAATATTTTTTAGTAAGGTTCAAGCCATAGAGCTGCAACTTAAATGCTATTAAAAAAACAACTTTTTTTTTTGAAACCTTCCTATGGAAATTTTAGGCAGTCATTTGGGAAAGATATTTGTTATTTTATCATGTATTGACTGTAGTCTGTATACTGCAAGGATTCAGTTAAAAAGGCACCACTAATCATTTATGGAACTTTCACGTTCCAATATCAACAAACAAACTATGGAAAAATACATATATCCATGACAACAACATTCCACTATTCCACTGCTGTTGAAGAAAACATAATTCCCATATTCAGCTGTTTAACAAATTATTAAATATCCCAAAAACACGCCACAAAATCATCAACAATAGTAATACCAAATGACTTTGTGGAAAATTATTCCACCACAGAATTATTCTTCAATAATATGTCCAATACAAGAATCCAAAAAACAGACAGACTAAATATCAATATCAAACAGCTTATGCTAAAATGAATTGTTAAACTGTTCTTAATCCAGAACAGCTGTTCTACAGATATCTCCTTGAGAGTTGAAAAACCCTTTCAAATATTGGAACATAATACATGTAGCAATATTAAAAACTCAACTTCTATGCCCCTCCCCTGAACTCAAAAAAATGAAAACCTCATCTGAAACAACATACAAACAAACCACAATTTTGACAATGTTGTTATAATTATTATATAACAATAGTATAAATGGTCAAGCAACACAAATCTCTCTTAACTGTTTTCTTAAAATGTATAATAAGGCGCTCCAAAGAAGGAAAGCGCAACGAAACTACCACCCTCAATGTAAAATTCATAGACAAACAGTATATCAAACCTTTGGTTTATGAATGGGGATACCTGATCTTAATTCAGAATTTATTATAAAACCTTTTGAGACATTTAATTATCAAACATATTGCTACACTTACATGTAACATATAAAGTGCCTCAATTTTCTGAAAACTTGACAATAACATGGTCATGAATGAACAAAACTCAAAACCCCAAACTACATGGTGTTCCAGTCAGCCAAAAAGTATACAAAAAGGACAACCAGGGGTTATTCTAGCCATTTGGGGAAAAGGAGTCTGGTCAAATTGGGATTTTTTTAATCGATAAAAGTGGTAAATTTGGGATTTTTTTATCGACAAAATGCACCAAATTGGGATTTTTTTTATCAAAAATCTTGTCTATCATGAGTATAACCTGTTTGTGAAAAGAAACTGACCTGAGAAATCAGTTTTTAAAAACTGTGATTTAACACAATGATGTTACCATAGTTATTACATGAGGGTGCATTTCCTGAACAACTTATGCACTAAATGCAGAAAGACCTCACTAAATGCAGAAAGACCTCACTAAATGCAGAAAGACCTCACTAAATGCAGAAAGACCTCACTAAATGCAGAAAGTCCTCACTAAATGCAGAAAGACCTCACTAAATGCAGAAAGACCTCACTAAATGCAGAAAGACCTCACTAAATGCAGAAAGACCTCACTAAATGCAGAAAGACCTCACTAAATGCCGAAAGCATACTTGTCCAATGTAAGAACAGTCCTCTGGAAATAATTGACAAATAATCCACACAAAAAGTTTTATCACATCTAAACATTGTGGGTAAGTCAGTGACAAACACAGCTATGAATTGGCCATGGCCCTTCAAAGCAGAAAACAGAGTACAAGACAAATATGTTGATCACAGTGCCTCCTTCTTATTCAAACAGGACCACGGTGGTACCACTATACTACCCCATTCTTTACATTGTGTTGAAAACTTTAGAAAAGCCAAATGATTATATTGAAAACAAATCTAAATAGTCTCCAAATATGCAATATAAAGCATGCTTTCAAAAGTTCAGAGGAACACACAACAGAATAATTTTACCCCAGTCTATGCATGCTGCTTCATTTCACAAACTTCCTGAGAACTGCAACTGTTACCACCAAAACCCCCCAACAAAACTGTAAAGAAACCTTAAACCACATCTTAAGTTTTCATTCACAAAAACACAACGGTATTACCGAATTCTATACATTGTGTTTCCGCTCAGTCATAAAAAAGTGTCAAAGATGCTGAAACCATTCTTCTTTCAGTACAATAGCACAGCACATAATAATGATAATACCACAGTCATCTAAATCCTTTTGGTAAGTAACAGTCACTGCAGATAACGCCCGAATGTGAGCCGTTCCTATTAATTCATGCTATTAGCTATCTTTTTGCCTAATCCCCACCTAATCTACTCATTTAATCCCGACCTAATTTGTAGTACTTAAAGGATGTCCAGAGAAATTTAAACTCGATCTTACAATATATATGCAAGGCTTGCTCTGTGAAAAGGGGGTTAAATGCATGTGGGTAAAGTGTTGTCTGCACAGGCTAAAGGGGGTTGAGTGCATGTGGGTAAAGTGTTGTCTGCACAGGCTAAAGGGGGTTGAGTGCATGTGGGTAAAGTGTTGTCTGCACAGGCTAAAGGGGGTTGAGTGCATGTGGGTAAAGTGTTGTCTGCACAGGCTAAAGGGGGTTGAGTGCATGTGGGTAAAGTGTTGTCTGCACAGGCTAAAGCCCCGGGTTGAGTGCATGTGGGTAAAGTGTTGTCTGCACAGGCTAATAAGGGACAACACTTTCAGCCTAAATTGGATTTTTGCTAAGAGGAGACTTTCTTTAAACAAAAAATATCATAATGGCAGACAGTGTTGTCCCTGATCATAAGCCTGTGCAGATGACACTTTATGAACATGCATTAAACCCTTATTTCACAGAGCACAGTCCATATATATATTGGTAAAATTGTGCACACATTTTCTGTGTTATCAAATAATTAGCCTTCAATCATTATAAGTTTTATGTTGAAAAAATACCAAAAAAAGGGAAAAAAATAAATAAAAAAAATAAAATAATATATATATATATATATATATATATATATATATATATATATATATATATAAATTGACCAATTTATATATTGCCCGATTTTAACATATTCAGAAATCTCTGACTGCTGTTGACAGAAAAGAACTGTGCAGGAATGCTGTAAATTTTAAATCTGTTTTGTCTTAGAAACAAACTCAAAGGCATCTTTTCAATAATGTGCTTATTATAATTAAAATTTCCTTCAAAATATTATTTATATGTGCTACATTGATTTTTGTTGATTTCCTAGGTTGACATGTCAATGAATTTAACACAAACTTTCTGGAAAATGCCAGACGCAAATTCCTTTTTTCCCAAATTACTAAATCCATAAATTTTATAGTCCAAAAAACACACACAATTTTATTCTGGCTAATATAAATGATTTCAGAGTATTAAGTAATAATCTCCTTCACACAAACTGCTTTAAAGAATAACTCAGGTTGTCCCTCCAAGCCTGTTTATTAACAGGCAAAAACTGACCCCAGCGTTATTTTAAATAAGATGTTTCGTTACCATAAAGCAAGTTACCACCTTGGAGTTGATTAAATTAGTAAGCTATTTTTATGCCTCAAACTTTATAGATTCTTATACAGGTCGCAAATGCATTCACATGTACGGGTCACTAAAAGCATGGATAATTAGTATGTTAATTTCACAATTGGTATCATTTATAGCGCTTACCACTCAAAGGAGAAGGTGGACGCTTTAATGACGTTCATGTATAAACTATTTTTGCTTTTAAATATTACGCATTAATACATAAATAAGTAAGAATGCCGTAACTTAATGATTTTCTTAGGGCAAGATCATAATACATTATGCCACCTTTTCAATGTAATGAAGGCTGTTTATTAAGAGAATGACCTTTTGCAATGTCTTTACAACCATTCAAAAAATGGAATATTTTAAATACAGCCAACAAAATTTATGTAAGATCATCCTTGAAAAAATGTTACCAACTTCACAGAATTGCTTCTACAATTTTTTTTTTGTTTGAGGTAAGGATTTTTTTTCCAATTTTACTAGCAAGACATTCTCATTTGTACACTCATGTCAGCTATGTTTTTGACAACACACAATTTTATAGATAGGTTGTCTTCAACCAGTTGTCAAAGACAAGCTTTTTTCTTCTTTTTGCTCTAATTTTAATTACTTCCACAATAAAAAGGGTTGGTGTAAAATGAAAACACTAGCGACCAAATAACTCTTTCAATGCTGTACCCCAATTTTGAAGGCCTTTGCAAACAGTTTGGATCAAGATGAGACGCCACAGAACGTGGCGTCTCATCAGGATCCAAACTGTTTGCTATTCTGATAGTATTCTTTGAAAAAAATCGAAGAAAATGCTAATTTTAGATATTCAGCAGATGACATTTTAGCAGACTTCAAATTTCCCAGCATGCAAAGTGTTAATGGTTCTTCCCAGAAAACTGACAAGCCTTTTTTTTTCGAAGCAATATATTCTAATAATCATTCTTTTGAAGCCAGAGCCAACATTTTTTATTGAGCAAGCTACTTTTTTAAAAGGAAGACAGTAGTGGTTTCGGTGTAGGCAAGGCGAGAAATTTGTTTGTGGGTATTTGGGACACTTTGCCTTTCTTTTATTTGGTTAAAAAATTCCTAAATGCACCTGAGAGAGTGCATACATAGTTGGCAAGGATTTAAAAAGTAAGAATTCAACCCTTAAAGGTTGATAAATACAAATAAATTATGTCTTGAAGTGTATTGATAACCTTAAGCTCCTATGATTCAAAACATTAATGAAATAATTGTTGTATCTTACGCCTAGTGTTTAATCTATTTCCTCAATTAAAATGTTTGTGCGTGTGCAATTTAAGACATTCCTATTTCTGAATCAAGTTGCCTCAGTACTGGCAAAACAGAAATGATGGATACAAAATCTACAACAAAACATTGCATTAGGCACATTCAAAAGCTAACTATAAAGATTTATATTTATTACATAACTTAGGGATTGTAAAACTTTGTTGCAAAAGTTGTTTTTAAAAACTTGAATATCTAAATTGTTATTTATTTAAATGCTGTAAATACAAAATACCGACAAAAATTTATAGCCACATGCACGAACACAATTCGGCAAAATAAAATACCCCATAATTAAAATGGAATTGTTGCAGATTTTAAGTACTTCACCTATCACTTATTAGCAGATAATATTAGAAGAATACACTGAAGTGCATTATCATTTTCTTTTCACAAAATAAATGGGCGTAGTTTAGTGTCAAATGAAACATTTTTAAGGCTAAATTGCACTATATGTGGTGATATGTCACACTGTCATGTTGTCATCATGAATTATAGCAGATCATTATTTTTCTGCAAATGCAGATGCAGTATAAAAACTCTGAGCTCGACTGGTTGTTTGTTAATTTTTTTTTTTTTGCCGTTTCAACAGTATTAACAAACTTAACACTTCCTCCCTAAGCTGTTTTTACCAGTACTAAGTGCACATAATAATGCAAGTTTCTGACAACAGCCGCACTCAAATCAGAGGTTGCAGAAAAACAGCAGTAGAAAGGATTTCAAGACCTGAATACCCATACCAGTCATGTGTCCAGGCCAGGGATCGAACCTGCAATACTGTGTTTGCAGTCTAGCACTTTACCAACTAAGCTAGCTGGCCCTACAAGCTGAGCTGGACTGGTACAAGATACCAATGTAAAGCATAGCTGGACTGGTACAATACACCAATGTAAAGCATAGCTGAAATGAAACAAGAAACCAAATGTAAAGCATAGCTGAAATGAAACAAGAAACCAAATGTAAAGCATAGCTGAACTGGTACAAGAAATCAATGTTAAGCATAGCTGGACTGGTACAAGATACCAATGTTAAGCATAGCTGGACTGTTACAAGATACCAATGTTAAGCATAGCTGGACTGTTACAAGATACCAATGTAAAGCATAGCTGGACTGGTACAAGATACCAATGTAAAGCATAGCTGGACTGGTACAAGATACCAATGTTAAGCATAGCCGGACTGTTACAAGATACCAATGTAAAGCATAGCTGGACTGTTACAAGATACCAATGTAAAGCATAGCTGGACTGGTACAAGATACTAATGTTAAGCATAGCTGGACTGTTACAAGATACTAATGTAAAGCATAGCTGGACTGTTACAAGATACCAATGTAAAGCATAGCTGGACTGGTACAAGAAATCAATGTAAAGCATAGCTGGACTGTTACAAGATACTAATGTAAAGCATAGCTGGACTGTTACAAGATACAAATGTAAAGAATAGCTGGACTGTTACAAGATACAAATGTAAAGCATAGCTGGACTGTTACAAGATACTAATGTAAAGCATAGCTGGACTGGTACAAGAAATCAATGTAAAGCATAGCTGGACTGGTACAAGAAACCAATTAAAAGCATTTGACAGCTGAGGTGGACTGGTACAAGAAACCAATGTAAAGCATAGCTGGACTGGTACAAGAAACCAATGACAAGCATAGCTGGACTGGAACAAGAAACCAATGTAAAGCATATCACAGCATAGCTGGACTGGTACAAGAAACCAATGTAAAGCAATGACAGCTGAGCTGGACTGGAACAAGATACCAATTTAAAGCACTTGACAGCTGAGCTGGACTGGTACAAGATACCAATGTAAAGCATTTTGACAGCTGAGCTGGACTTGTACAAGAAACCAATGTAAAGCATTTTGACAGCTGAGCTGGACTTGTACAATAAACCAATTTAAAGCATTTGGCAGCTGAGCTGGACTGGTACATAAAGAAACCAATGTAAAGCATTTGACAGCTGAGCTGGACTGGTACAAGAAACCAATGTAAAGCATTTGGAAGCTGAGCTGGACTGGTACAAGAAACCAATGTAAAGCATTTGGCAGCTGAGCTGGCCTGGTACAAGAAACCAATGTAAAGCATTTGGCAGCTGAGCTGGACTGGTACAAGAAACCAATGTAAAGCATTGACAGCTGAGCTGGACTGGTACAAGAAACCAATGTAAAGCATTTGACAGCTGAGCTGGACTGGTACAAGAAGCCAATGTAAAGCATTTGACAGCTGAGCTGGACTGGTACACTGAATGTAAGTTTCACATAGCTTGTTTTACATAAATATGGTTTTGACAAGACACCATCAGAACAACCTTCTATTTTCCAAAGGCGCTAGAACTGGCAGTTTATCATTTCTAAAACACTATTCAATATATAATACTTTTTAAAATTGTGTCACCACAAAAACCCATGTAACCTGAAGCCCTCAGCTTGGATACACCTACTCAAATATGAGCCTCGATCTGGGAAATCTAGGCTTAAAGCATGTGGGTAAAGTGCCGTCCCTGATTGGCCTGTGCAGTTTGCATAGGCTAATCAGGGACAACACTTTCCGCTTTAAGAGTATTTTTGTTTAAAACAAATCCGAAAGTGTTGTCTTGGGACTACAGATTTACGCACATGCATTAAACCTGGGTTTCTTAAGCGTGGCTCATTTATCATGAATGAGGCCTATGGTTTGAGCTTGTCATAATTTTAACAATGTGTCAGGATATGACAAGTTTAATATCTGATTAAATATTCTTTGAAAGAAGACATTTTGAATATTTGTGGTTGTACCACTGGCTGTGAAATGAAAGAAGTGGTTAACACCTACTCATATAACATATTTTTTGCCATATTACCTCAACACTGCACCTTGAAAATTGCATGCTCTGATGGCTATACATAGCAATATCAAACCATCTTCATGTCATACAACATTTTGGTCACAATTATTTTAGACCTTATAATTTGTTTTCCTTTAAGACGCCTGGAGTTTTGCGTATAGGGTGGAATATGCATGATTGCATTGTACCGTCAAAAATATCAAAACATCTACATTCTGGTGTGAAGGTATTTAAACAGTTTTATAAGAATCGAGGATGGAACAAAAGAATTGAGGATGGAACAAAACCAGTTTAGGGTCCCAAATGTTTTTCTAATTGAGAAAGAAAATATTTGAAAACTTTATAAAGCTTCGGTGAAGTTGAAGAAAACATTGACAATAACAGTGCATAAAACCGCATGAAAGGTTAGGACTACAGAGATCTGCAAGTATGTAGGGATGGTCAAATATGGTGTGTTGTGACCTAAAATGCCAACCAAATGTTTTAACACCCTGTGGTTTGACGCAAGAAAGTGCATTTACCTTTGAGAAAAGAATAAGAGACAAAACATTTAGCAAATTCGTTGAATTGATATCCTCCACAATTGATATCTATACACCCATGAAGATTCATGTTGATATCTTATAAAGTGTTTGAGATATAGCCCTTACACAATTTTGTGACAGCCAGACTGCCGGACGGACAACAACAAATCTGTATCCCTCCGCCTTTGGCGGGGGATAAAAAATTCAAAACACATACTTCCTAATCTAAGATTCAAAGATCATGTCAGAAATAACGGGTTTTATTTGCTTTTCAAATAAGCAAACGACTTGATGTCTGAACGTTTATTACATTCCTGAGTTTCCTAGATATACGTATATTTTGATGTCGATTTCCAGGTCAAAATGATATAACATATCAACAATAACTGTGCCATTTATATAAATTCTGAATAACCTTAACATGACTGCCTAAAGGCGAAAAAGCTTTTAATTTGAAGGCAACCATTTGAGTTTCATGTAAGACTGATTACCATTTTAAAAAATTAAGACACTTTTTTAAAACCTAAGACTCTTGTTTATGAAAAGCACAGGTAAACTTATATAAATATATTTTTTTTTAATGACAAAATCAGAGTAAACAAAAGCTGTGCTTGTGAAACACAATGCCCCCTACTGCAGCTCAGTGAGATAAGCATGCATGCCACATATGGAGTTGCTATCTTCAATAATGCAAAATCTGACCTTGACCTTGAAGGATGACCTTGACCTTTCACCACTCAAAATGTGCAGCTCCATGAGATACACATGCATGCTAAATACAGAGTTGCTATCTTCAATATTGCAAAATTTGACCTTTGACCTTGACATTGAAGGGTGACCTTGACCTTCATCTTTCACCACTCAAAATGTGCAGCTCCATGCATGCCAAATATCAAGTTGCTATCTTCAATATTGAAAAAGTTATGGCCAATGTTAAAGTTTTCGGACGGACAGACAGACGCCATTTATTTGACATTTGACCTTGAAGGATTCCCTTGACCTTCACCTTTCACCACTCAAAATGTTCAGCTCCATGAGATACACATGCATGCCAAATAACAAGTTGCTATCTTCAATATTGAAAACGTTATGGCCAATGTTAAAGTTTTCCGACGGACAGACAGACGCCATTTATTTGACATTTGACCTTGAAGGATTACCTTGACCTTCACCTTTCACCACTCAAAATGTTCAGCTTCATGAGATACACATTTATGCCAAATATCAAGTTGCTATCTTCAATATTGAAAACGTAACGGCCAATGTTAACGTTTTCAGACGGACTGACAGACACCATATATTTGACATTTGAACTTGAAGGATTTCCTTGACCTTCACCTTTCACCACTCAAAATGTGCAGCTCCATTAAATGCACATGCATTCCAAAGTGGCTATGTTCAATATTGAAAAAGTTATGGCCATTACAGTTTTCCGACAGACAGACAGACTGACTGACTGACTGATGGACAGTTCAACTGCTATATGCCACCCTACTGGGGGAGGGGGGCATAAAAACTATTTCACATACAGGGCATTGATAGCCTTTTTGGTGACCTTATCTCTAGATATTGGGAATTTTTAGGATTAGTTTTATTAGGGCAGAATAACATGAAATTATCAGGGGGCATAACATTGGGAAAAGGGGAGATGAAAAGTTAATGACTGTGTGTGCCCCTTAACAATTATTTGCAAATGTCATTCTATTTAACTCAAATGCATATTCTTTGTAACAATAATAAGCAAATATTTCACAGAGAAAATACGAAACGCAGATTTTAAATTATTTTAAGGTGTGTCAAACTATTGAGGTACTTAAAAGATACAACACCATGGGGAACTGATAGTAAAGACTTCTAACTGATACGAGTATAAACACTTGGTTGGTATCAACAACTTAGGGCATGACATAAAGTTACATCATTTATTTAGACTGATGTGCTTACGCAAAGCAATTTTTAGATACTGGAAATTAACCATTTGCATGCTGGGAAATTTGTCGTCTGCTAAAATGTCGTCTGCTGAATTTCTAAAATTAGCATTTTCTTTGATTTTTTTCAAAAAATACTATCAGAATAGCAAACAGTTTGGATCCTGATGAGACGCCACGTTCTGTGGCGTCTCATCTGAATCCAAACTGTTTGCAAAGGCCTTCAAAATCCGGTTCCAGCGCTCAAAGGGTTAACCATTACCAATTGAAGTGGGTCATTGGCAGAGACATTTGTGACTAATAATGCACTGATTAATCAAATAATACATATTCTGTGCAACAAGAGTAAACAAATATGCCACCATAACAACATGCATTAGCCCACTCCATAAACTGTTTCCCAGTTTATATAATGTGCATATTAAAAAATCATTAAAATGTGTGAGTTATTTTTTACCTGAGAATTACGATTCCAGAAATACCTCCGCAAAAACAAACAGCTGGCTTTGCAACTCACTTACCATGAAGCAATTATTTTATTGTGCAATTTAACTTTGACAAATCCCAAGTGCAGAGTCCAAGATTATAAAGTTCTGCAACAGGTAATAAACAACAACCTTTTCTGTACTTAAACAAATGCAAGGAAACACTGTTTATCCAAGGTATTTTAAGCTAACGACAAAGTGTCTTTCACAGAGTTGTCAACTGTCGGTGATTTAAATGTTAATCTTTTTAAAGGAGCTATTATAGGAAAAAGACTAAATCGGCAAAAAATATGTTAAAATTGTATATGAAACTAATAAAAGAAAATATCAATAACCTATGCTTAATTATGGAAAAACTGTTCAGCCATTCAAAAAGAAACAAAAAAACATTAAATAATTTACTCCATAATTGTTTGGCCCTTTTCTTGTAACCAATAAAAAGCATCAGAATTCAAAGTGTCTAGAATAATCTTAAGTTTAAAAGCACAATACACATGAAATACAGGGGGCAGAATAGTATTAGTGGCCCTGATTTCTTCAGTCTTCTTTAAAAAATGCCCGATAATTCTATTATCTCATCAATTAAAATCATCACTAATACACTAAGATTTCAACATGATGTATACTTGTAATTGTGATTACTTGACAAACATTCATTATTTATACCATAAATGTCTCCTAAAATATAATGTTAATACATTATCACAATTAATATTGATCACCTTTGGGAAGCATGGTCCCTTTAAAACATTCCAGACCTAACTCTTGCCTTAAATCCTTCACGTTATGTAATATCAAAGTGTCACCTGATGATTGATTTATCAACCCTGCACCATACATCACAGACATGCAAATGCATGGGAAAGTTTTTCATTTAACAGGAATTTAGTTTAAACCTATTTACTTAAGCTCGATTGCATCGAAAGCCTTATAAGGCTTTTTGAAATGCTCTTGAGTTTGTTTCCTGCATAGAACCAGTACTTGGTGTCTTTGGGGTGATCTGAAGAACGCTCTCACAGTGGGAATCCAACCTGTGACCTGGATGCAAGGCAGGCACCATATTCACTATGCCACGGTGACCTTTTTAATTAAATATTATTTAATGGAATGTTTTAACTTTCTATTTAAACTTTCTGTTCAATTATAACCCTTTCCCACTCAAAGGCAAAGTGAAAATGGCTATGTGCAAACAGCATAAAACCAGAACAGCCTACAAGCAACTTAGTCTGTTCAGGTGTTATGCTGTTTGCTGCTCATTAGTATCTAAGGGTTGGAAATGAAGCCTTTAAAACTTGAATCTAGTAAGAAAGGTCTTTAATTAAATTTACTTTAAGGGACAACAAATTCGTCAAAATACGTATCAAGTCGTAAAGGGATAAGTATATATAGACAATATGTAAGGCAGTGTTTTTCGGTCACTGTCAACCTGAAGCTGGTCAATCTGCATTCTTGGGAGTTGCAAAAATAAGATGTATAGTCCATACATGTAATTGAGAGAAGAGAAATCATCGCCCAGTGGTACAGATTTGTCTTCCTCAATCTGAAAGTTTAATATTAAGTCCCTAATCTAAAAAGTCGCCAAGTCATAGGGGATATGGTGTCAGTTATATATAAGCAACAGGTAGGTCATGGATTTCATCCCCACTGTGGTTAAAGTGTTCTTAAATTCTTCCCCTCAGACAACAAGTAGTGGCTCTACCCAGAAAACGGACAGCAAGCGTTTCAATCAGCCTTTGACTACAATGCACTCAAGCTTAAATAAATAGGTTAGCCCTGGTTTAAACTAATCCCTTATCTCTTAGGACACCACATGTTGTAATTATGCTTTTGATTCTATTGGCATCATTTAAAAGTGTATCAACCATTTTTACTTCAAATTTGAGGTATTTTAAAAAACAAAATTACTGCATAAATTTCCTGAATTCTGGCCATAATGCCCTTCCATTGTTTTTTTGCTCCTTAATCGTAAATTTTAACCGCCCAACCCCTAGCTTATCTCACCAAATGTATTGTTAAATCAAGCTGCATATGCAAAGCAAAGTCCAAAACCAGTCCTTTTTAAATTAAACACAGTCACCTTTGAAATCAGGATCAAACCAATCTAATCAAGGCACAACAACTTTTATCTATAATTGAAGTGAGAAGGGCTTATATTAAACTTGCATTCCACAACAGATTTACACCTAGCTTTTTACGTTCCTTTTAATCAAAACTGCAATAATCTGAACAGATTTGTAAATGTTTAAACTTAAATTACTGATTAATAACTCAGTAAACATATGTGATGTTACAGATTTTCAATCTCAAAGGTACTGTATTGCTTAAAATGCTAAGAAGACATACACTGATATTTGTAAGGAAAAACTCTGCCCACGATTATTGTGCATTATTGTTAATACGCAGCAAAAACTACGAAAAAGTACCTGAGCACAGCCTAGGAAATTTTATTTTACATATGAATTAATAAAGTAAATTAACTATTTTTTGCAGTTGTCATTTTAAGACATAAATACAAGCTCTAATCCCTTGGGCTCTATTAAATCACTTTGGCTCTATTTATTGGCACTTGGACTAGACTCTATTAAAAAACTTGTTCACAGATTTTTGTACTTTTGAAAAATGCCATTTAATAAGTTAAATAATAAATCAATAATGTTTTGAATTGTCTTAACTAATTAAAATAGTGAGAAAAAAAGTTTAAGAAAAAATGCTATCCCTGGGATTCGAACCTGGGACCTCTGGAAGCAAAAGCGCTACCACTGCGCCAGGCTTGCTATGATTTGGGCACAAAACATAAACTCTAAATAATAGCACTCAGCACTTTTTCCAACCAACATCGAGGAAAAGAGTTACAAACGATTTAGTTTTTTTACCGTATCGAATGACAATTTTCTGTTAATAAACCAATTTTTGTAAACAGGTCAGAAGTGTTATTTCACTTGCTTAAACAAAATGCACACATTGTGTTGTTTTTTTAATCTACAACAATTATTTTGAAAATTGTCATTTTACCGAACTGTGAACAAGTTATTTTAAATCACATGGGCTAACATCCATTTATACTCTTCATGACTTTTGATACAGTTGTTCAAGATTCACATAAATCTTGATGACTGGTGGTGAAGCATGAAGACATATTCCTGTATAAGTCTCAAACAATCCTTGTTGATCAAAGTCTTTAAAAAACTGACAACAAAAATAAGTCGAAGAACATATCAGTCTCAAACAATCCTTGTTGATCAAGTCTTTTAAACACTGACAACGAAAGGATTATTATCACTCGTCCAAGAACTTATCATAGTCTCAAACAACCGATGGAAGTCTTTAAAAAACTGACAATGAAAATACATCCAAGAACAAATCCATTCACACTTATATAATTATTATCTTCGATACTCCCAACAAATTACAATTATAAAGATCAAAATATTTCATTGAAATCCTTTACAAATCTGTATAAAAAATCAATATGCTAACGACTGAATAAATTTCTTTTAAACCAAATGAATGGAAAACTAAATACTCACATTTACGTTTCAATATATCCGACAAATGATAGGCATTGAATATTACACTCAACACAAACCAGTTAAAACTGTCAGCGAATATTTAAACAATTTAAATCCATTGATTTGTCTCACTATAAGCAAGTGCTTCTTACATGGATCTCATTATTTACTTACACAAACATCCAATCTAATGACGATGATCATGAATATGTCACAGTTTTAATGCAAATCTGGTACTCACAAATTCAAATAATTATGTATATCTCCATGTGTGATCAGTCAATCAGTACAGATAATTCATGTCACAGATAACACAACTTCAACAGTCGAAATTTATCTCAAAACTATTTCAATTGTTTGAGGTCTGATCACCATCTACATGTTTGTACAATACACCATCAAACAAACCTACTTTAAATACAGACTGTTAGAAAAGTCTATACTTCTGAATAAACATTTGAAATGGTCAGACAGGCAAAATATATTGTGTCCTGTCCATTCAAATGATCAACCCATCATGAAGCATATTTACACACATTTGCTCTACGAAATTAAGTTATATTGAGCAGTTATTTTTTTCCATATTTCAGAAGTCTGCCTGTGTGCCCATGATAATGAGAAATTCATGACTTTTTTTAACTTTCCATCTGAGCTTGACTTAAGTTAAGAATGGTACAAATTTGTTTAGTTTTTCATCACACATCGTACAAAAGTTTAAAATATTATAAATTACCTCGTGGATTTAGGAAATATGCAATTTTGGGGATTTTTTTATATATATTGATCACATGTTTAAAAGGCCGAACGTATTTATTAACCCTGCCTTACTATTAAATTCCACCATGGTCTACATGTCTACAAGCGTAGGTGTTTAAAGCAACCATCCAAACACTGATTAAATCTATTGCAATTGGGCAATTTAATGTCAATACAGAAACTGTTCAATGAAAGATATTGAATGTTTGTACAATGATGACAAATCCAGACTAATCATTCTCAATTAAACCAACATCTCATGGGTTAATCTCTAAACTACTGTTTCACATATGGAAATTAAAACAAGATACAACCGTTTTACTCTCAACTGCCTTTCTAGTCTTATTCAACCTTTGAACTATACCCTAAGGGTAATTACTTCATTCTTGCAGGTCAAGCCTGTGATTAAATTCATAATATGTTGTACTTTTTTCACTTAGCCCTTTGCATGCTGGGAAATTTGTCATCTGCTAAAATGTCGTCTGCTGAATTTCTAAAATTAGCATTTTCTCTGATTTTTTTCAAAAATACTATCAGAATAGCAAACAATTTGGATCCTGATGAGATGCCACGTTCTGTGGCATCTCATCTGGATCCAAACTGTTTACAAAGGCCTTCAAAATTCGGTTCCAGCACTGAAAGAGTTAAAGTCTCTATAACGCTCAAAATAAACGAAAATTTCGTAAAATAAAGTTAACACCTTAACAATCAGTGTTCCTTATAGCAATAGCCAAAATGTCAACGCTAGATGTGGTATGATTACATAGATTTTTGTAGATACAAAATGCTCGTTTTTATTTATTTGTGGCCACAATTAATTCCCGCAAATATATCTGTTCATACGACACACGAACACCATTTTATTGTTCATGTGTCGTATGAATAGATATGCAAAACAATAATAAAAACGAGCATTTTGTATCTACAAACATCTATTTTACCAGACCACATCTGACGTTGAAATTTCGGCAATTGTCATAAGGAACACTGATTTTTAATTGGTTAAGTTTATTTTACTAACAATTGTACGAAATTTTCGTTGATTTTGAATAGTAATGTTTCTTTAATATGTTGTACTTTTTTCACATAGTCAGTTTTGTTACTTTGCAGGTGTAGCAAATGACACGAGTTCAATTTGCAAGTGTCACTTACTTGGTTTAAACTAACCTTTTTTGTCAAGCCCATCAAGAATTCAGTTGACGAAAAAAATAACCCAGGTTGAAAAACTTGTGCAAAATATATTTAACAAATTAATAGGGATTTGTCATTAATTTGTTTTTTGCATTTCTATGTGATAACAAAAATGTAATAAAAAAAAAAGGATTTGTGACGTTAAATCCTGAGGTAGAAACAACAGAACAAAACAACTTAGCCACTTGTGCGTTAAAACATTTCCCAAACAAGAGCTGTCACCATAGGATGACTTATGCCCCCTTAACTTGTTAGAAGTTATGAGCTTTTTTCGAAACCTAAACGCAGATTTCAAAACCCTTAAACGTGGACCCTAAGCAGCGTTTTTCCTCTATATAAATTTTATTACCATAAATCGGCACCATTCCCAATGCAACCATTTTTCCCAATTTCAAAATGAAAATTCGCAAATCAAATAAAAAAAATTCCCAATTGGCAGGACAAAAATCGGCGGTGTTTACTCTTTTGTTTTACCGCAAAAATCGAGTAAAACTAAAATCAGTGCTTGTTAACCAACAGGGGAAGTAACTGCAGCAAGTGTTGATGACGATATTTTGATTGGTTCCCGTTATCTGAATACGTCTCCTGTACTCAATTAGGGGAACCATAATAAAAACGCAACACATTTTCGCGAATTGCCAGATAGGATTGCGTCGCATCATTTAGAAGGTTGTTGATTGCATTGTGAGCTTAATTTGCAAAGAAAGATAAGATTTTAACTTAAATGTTCTTATGGCCAAATTGTTCAACTGGGTTTAATGATTTAATTGTATGCAATTATAGTTATGTTATAGTATTCTGTTGCAACTGTTTTCCAGAAAGAAAACTGATGTTTTGATCAAGTTGTAGATTGCAATATTTGAAATATTTTACTTTCTGATAAATTGAGCAAGCAGACCATGTTTGAACAAGAAAATTCCTGTGTTCTCTGCATTTAAAAGTTGAATTATTCTAAAATCTCAGGTAACTCCTTTTGTAAGGTTTGTGCTACTCAACTTTTGCAAGACACATGTATGTGAAGTGGAATAGTAGTTGTTCAAAATCGAAATTATTATATAGCATAGTGTGGTAGATAGTTGAAATTTAAAATGTGATTTCAATTTCATTTGTTGCAGACATCACTTGGATGAATAATCTTGCTGTTATAACAAGTCTTGATTATATAATATATTACATGTATGCAATTGATGTCAAATAACACAAATCCTTGATTTTTCAGGTGTTTTTAAGTGTCTATTAAACATGATACATTTCTGATATTAAAGGTGTTAATCATTGCTACATTGCAGCGTTCACTTTTGATATCTAAATTTCTAAGTATGAATTCAAATACAGGAGTGTCATTTTTGACTGGTTGGCAAATGCAAGTATTTTATTCTGTCCATATATTATTATTCAATGATAAATACAAAATAGAACAGAAATCACACATTTTTAAGTTTAGTATATGCTTTATTATGATTTGAGCATAATTCATAAATTTCCCAATTTCGATGAAAACAACGCTAATTTTCCCAATTTGACCGGTACCGGCACCAGTCCCAAAGTGATGAGGAAAAACGCTGCTAAGTTCAAGGTCAAGGTCACAGGGGTCAAAATTGGTGTGCTTATGGAAAGGCTTTGTCCATATACACATGCATGCCAAATATGAAATTGCTATCTGAAGCGACATAGAAGTTATGAGCATTTTTCGAAACCTAAACGCAAAGTGTGACAGACAGACGGACGGACAGTCCGATCACTATATGCCCTCCTTTGGGGGCATAAAAAGTATGTATAACTTTTGTTTCTGCAGCAAAATGATAAAATATTTTAAATGCCTCTTTATCCAAACATAAATTATGCTCAATCTGACGTCCATGTTTTTATTACATATTACTAAAACCAAAGCACGTGGTGAGGTAAGTGTATGCATTTTACAAAAAATTATTTCAAACCTTCCCAAAATTGGACAAGAAGTTTATAAACTGTGCTTGATGTACATATATTTTACAATAATTTATAATTGTTATAATTATTTATATTACTTAAACAAAAACAAGGGTTAAACTTTTTTCCATAAATTTCATGATCCCTAAATTTTTTTGCTACACGGAAGATGATTGGGACTCTAAAGATTCTGTTTCCTGGGAAAAACTAGTTCTTAAGTGTTGATAAAAAAAGACAGCAGTTATTTGAATGGTTCCTCAGGGCAGTATCTTAACCCTTTGAGCCCTGGAACCGAATTTTAAAGGCCTTTGCAAACAGTTTGGATCCAGATCAGACGCCACAAAATGTGGCGTCTGATCAGGATCCAAACTGTTTGCTATTCTGATATAGGTCTTTGAAAAAAAGTGAAGAAAATGATTATTTTAGAAATTCAGCAGACACTAATTTAGCAGACGACAAATATCCCAGCATGCAAAGGGTTAAATTGAAATCTCATAAATGCAAATAATCTAGGTCACCAAAATTCTGGCGCTTTGAGATTGTCATTTGCTAACATTACACCAGCAATATATCATAAGAAGTTACCCTCAGATCAAAGCTCAATACTTTTTATATCTATGCAATCTTGCATTAATGAGAGTTTTATTTGGTTATTTTGAAACTTCAGTCTTTGTGGATACATTATGAAAAATATTTGCACTTTAAATATATATTTACTATAAACCCACTGTTATGTGAAATTGGTGTACTGACGCCGTGTTATTTCAACTATACTTTCATGAAGTTTTACCTGTTGTATTTATCAATTTTGACATAACATAGGTAAAATAGACACGTGCATATATGATTGCATTATAATATATCCATTGATATCCATTCTCAAGTTTTATTAATGTCATATTCCAACTTCTGATCACATTATTATGTATTTATACCTCATTTAATAATACTCAAAATTACAACTGTAAACTGTAATTGTGTTTGAATAATGGAACAAAAAAGCAATCGGTAGTCCATGATTATAACACATAATTGTGCTATTGTAATTTTGAAATTACCATACATGTATTTACACCACAAGCAACAAGCTTTTAATTTTTGTCTCCTCATATCATTTTTGTACTGGTAAGCACAAACAGGAAGTATAAAAAGATATAACTTAAGATTACAATTGCTAACATTACAAGTATTATCAACTGTGCTATCATTAAGTATTTTAATTGTTTCTGTTTTTAATCAATGAAATTATCTTAACTTCAAAGCAGTAAAAACACAATAAAAATATATCAATTTAGATTACACAACACATAAGCCTCAAGGCAAAGTTCACATTTGTAAAACATTTCAAGGTAATGTAATTATATAAAAGAACATTTAATATATTTGGTTACAACTGAACAATACAAAAACGTCTATTTGTTATATTTGTTTGCTATTCTTAGAGCTAAAGTATTTCAATCATGTTGCTATTTATACATCTCATTTTACCAACCAACAAAAATCAAATCAAATCCTTACACTATGATGCCTGAGATTAATTGCACAAAAGCAATCAACAGTTAAATGTATCCATTCACCAAAAATAAGCCCCATGCAGCTACAAAACAAACAACAGAAAAAATCACGACACCAGTGTTTTTGCATGGTGTCAACATGACAGACAACATTCTTTCCTAATGAAAAAGCATCTGAAACAAATCTCAAGCAGTGTTGTATTAGTGTTTCGTGTTTGTTTTTGTCAAGTCATTTTGATTTCCTGTTAAGCCAAGAAAAGAACTTTTATGCAAAAACATTATGTTGGCAGTACCAAGAAGTGTACAAATTGTTATTTGTTAACTTAATATTCAATTCCTGTTTTTGTAGTTGCCTTAAAAAGATTATTACTATGTTTCTCAGCTTGTTTTAAATAGATCAAGCATACAATTTCTTCTGATAAATTTTTAACCACTCAGGGCCCTAATGTTTGGCCGTTTTTGGGGCCGAATTTCCTCTATTTCAACTAAAAATTCCCCCTTCCCTTTTATACCTATGTTGCCAGCTGGTATCGTTCTATAAACCTTTCATTAACTGTATATTTATGTAAATTACATTAAAATATAGCAATTTTAAAAGTTTTGAATGGTTGGTGAAAAAATCTTTTAAAATTCCACTTTTCGCCCAAAACAACGCGAAATTCCCCCCTCTAAGGACCCGGGCCCCAATCCCCCAAAGTGTAGCAAGGGCCCTGCCACTAAAAATGATTTATTTCCATGTAGATTTGTACAGTTTCCACTAATGTGATTTCAAAATGACTTTGTAACAGCAGATACATAGGTCTGAACATAGTAAATGTTATCATTATATATTTGTCAACTTAACCCTTTCACACTCAGAAGCAAAGTGAAAATGGCTATGTGCAAACAGCACAAACCAGACCAGCCTGCGAGTAACTTGCAGTCTGTTCAGGTTTTATGCTGTTTGCTGCTTATCAGTATTTAAGGGTTGGAAATGAAGCCATTAAAACTTGAATTTAGTAAGAAAGGTCTTAAATTAAATATAACTTTCTAAGGGACAACAAATGCTTAAAACTATGTATCTAAGTGGTAAAGGGTTAATAAAATGATGTTGCTGTCACTATTATTGGCTATTAAATATACCTTACTCTTAGAACCTCAAATCATTGTTCATTGCCACTATTTATTATGCTCCTCCAAAATTTATTTTGGGGGGAGCATATAGTAGCCGCTTCATCTGTTCGTCTGTGCACATTTTTTGTCCGGTCTATTTCTCAGCAACTAATGACTGGAATTCAATGAAACTTTATGGGAAGCTTCACTACCAAGAGGAGATGTGCATATTATCAGCTGGTTCTGGTCTGATGATTTTTCACAGAGTTATGGCCCTTTGAAATTTTCTATAAAAAAAATTATTGTCCCCCCAACTACTGTGCCCTCAAGACGTTTCCTTTTATCTGAATATATATAGTGCAATATTGTGACAAAAAAAAAACTTTGGGGAGCATCACCCGTCTCCGACGGTTTCTTGTTTTTAAATACTTATGTGTAAGCACACTGGTGGAATGATGCAAGAATCTATAAACAGGTTTCACGTCATGACAACACGACAACAGCTGGTATGTCACAATGAATTTTTCATAACCAAGATGCGAAGATATTTAATGGCAGCATAACAACAGGTGTTTGCAATGTACAAATGTAGTTATTATCTATAACGATAATGAGTGCAAACTGAAAATATTGTTTTATTACATATGCAAATACCCTAAAGGTGTGGCATTATCAGAAAAAAATACAAATAATATATTATAAACACAATTAACTTACAACAGTATATTATCAACACCATTCACTTAAAACACATCTATGTTTTAACCCATTTATGCCTAGCGTCCTAAAAAAAGGACATTGCAAACAGCGTAGACCCAGATGAGACGCCGCATAATGCGGCGTCTCATCTGGGTCTGCGCTGTTTGCTTAAATGAATTTCTTTATGAAATATTCTAAATATAGAAATAAATATACTTGACACCCCTAATTTTGGAAATAAATTGATCCAATTTAGAAGGATGGGAGAATCCACTTGGCATAAATGGGTTAATATCAGTTATCACTTTACGCACAGTATGCTACAGCACAAACGGACCCAGAGTGAACATGTGACAAGCGCCAAGGACCCTATACGGTTTTAAGGAAAAATTGAACAGAAACCTAAGGTCATTTCAGTCCTTAAGAAAAATTTATTTAAACCACATTTGTATTTTAAACCACATTTGCTCTAGTTATAAAAGACGCAACTAATGGCTGCTTGATCAAAGTACATCCACCATTAATGAACACTCACTTCTGCCATTAAACGCAATGTTTGACATACATCCATTCATCAAATCATCATAAACTACATCCACCAAATTGTGTCGCCATTAAAACCATCAGAGATACTCCAGTAATAACATATTAAACATCTGTCAATTTGATATCTTGCAACTTTACCAATGTTTCTACACGGAAAATACCTTGCCAATTACTAGTCGAACAGTGTATGGATTTTCTATTTGTTTTAACCCCACCCGATTTTTTCCAACCATCAAATCTGTGTCACGTCAAGATAACTGCTCACGTCTACATATCTTGGGTCATATATCTACCTATTGATTTCCCATTAATGACATGGGCATTGTTGAAGGGTTCTAAGTCTATTAATTAATACTGTCAACACCTGTATTTCAGCCAAAAAAAAACTTAATACTCAATGCTCCTTTAACTTTTTGACTTGCAAATATGTTTAATTTGTCTTAAAGTGGAAAATTCAGTAGATAATGCATCTGCGAATGAAACAATCAGACTAGAGCTTTGTCACAGACGTGACTAATACCCCCACATGCCGCATTGACACAGAATATTTTGCATGTTGTCTTCACAAAAAACAGCAAACACCATGCTCAATGTTTAAAACGCACTAAGTGACCCCATGACCTAATTTTTGACCCGGCATGGCCCATGTTCAAACTTGACCTACACATCATCTAGATACAACTTCTTACAAAGTTTGGTGAAGCTCTGATAAAAAACTACTTGAATTAGAGAGTGAACACAATGCTTAATGTTTAAAACGCACTAAGTGACCCTGTGACCAAGTTTTTTTTTTACCCGGCATGGCCCATATTCGAACTTGACCTAGACATCATCTAGATACAACATCTGACCAAGTTTGGTGAAGATCGGATGAAAAGAACTTGAAATAGAGAGCGGACACTTAATACGGACCGACCCACCGACAGACTGTAAGGCAGACTGACAGACCGATCGATAGACAAGCTAACTTCTATATACCCCCCTAAACTGCGTTTATGGGGGTATAATTATTTCTATCCTATAACACCTGTAATGGTTTGCAATCAAAGGACAGTACTATAATAAGTAATATACATAACATACATGCTAATCCTGTTAATCCACTTAATGCAGAATAAAGACTACTGGAATGTGGCTTGCTTTTTTTGACCTATTATACAGTAAAACTGAAATGAACAAGAGATGTGTTTGTCAGAAACACAATGCCCCCTAATGCGCCGCTTTTTTTTAACCTTTGACCTTGAAGGATGACCTTGACCTTTCACCACTCAAAATGTGCAGCTCCACCAGATACACATGCATGCAAAATATGAAGTTGCAGTGTTCAATATTAAAAAAGTTAAGAAAATTTATGTTTTTATACTTTGACCTTTGACCTTGAACGTTGACCTTGACCTTTCACCACTCAAAATGTGCAGCTCCACGAGAAGTAAGTAAGAGATTGACTGGAGAAATGAAAATTGCTTTTATTTTATTTTGACCTTTGACCTTGAAGGATGACCTTGGCCTTTCACCACTCAAAATGTGCAGCTCCACGAGATACACATGCAGGCCAAATATGAAGTTGCTGTGTTCAATATTAAACAAGTTATGATAAAACTTTAACTAAGATTAAAGTATTAGGAAAGAAAAATACAATGACATTTGACCTTTGACCTTGAAGGATGACCTTGACCTTGACTGTTCACCACTCAAAATGAGCAACTCCATGAGATACACATGCATGATAAATATCAAGTTGGTATGTTCAATATTGAGAAAGTAATCAAACTTTAATCAAGGTTAAAGTTTTGGACAGACAGACAGACAGACAGACAGACAGACAGACAGACAGACAGACAGACAGACAGACAGACAGACAGACAGACAGACAGACAGACAGACAGACAGACAGACAGACAGACAGACAGACAGACAGACAGACAGACAGACAGACAGACAGACAGACAGACAGACAGACAGACAGACAGACAGACAGACAAACACACAGACAAACAAACAGACTATCGATCCGGGGGCATAAAAATCAACGCCTTATATAGAATTTTTGACAGACCCAATTCTTGAGAAGTATGATAGTTTTCTCTCCCTTTTTCTGGGGGTTGGGTGGGGGTTGGGGGTGGGGTTAATAAATAAGCTGCAAATATTAAATCAACAATTTGTCTTTCAGAAAAACTGATGTTTTGTGGTTATTTGTGTGTGTCCTTTAGACACATTACTGGATGAGGTAAAAGCATAACCTATTTTAAGAAAGTTTTAGACGAATGACCAGAATCAAACTGAGTGTTGATAAGAGAAGGCACTAAACACTAGTTGCCCCTGTCTCAGACCCAAACTCTGTAGCTTATAAACGGCGTTTCCTGCAGTTTGGCAAATGCCTTTTGCCCTGTAATAAACCTTTACTTATTACGGGTTTAAGCTTCACATGTTTCCAGCAGTCACATCCAATTCTCTTAAAGCTGCCAAAATAAATTGTTGACAACATCAAATTAGCCACAGCCATAAATCGATCTAAACAGTGAATTGAGATCGTTATCAACTTGAAAACTGATACCCCTGATACTATTTCCCTCTATCAAAGGCTTTAAAGCAAAAACACACACCACCAACATGGCCATCTCCATAAAAAAATCATCAGACCATAGGTGGTGGTAACAAGAATGTAAAACCACCATCCTCACAATATGATTTCCTAACTGTTGCCATAATAGAAAAAGATAGCTGTAAACAGGCCTTTTACATGTCTCAAAATTGTCTAGAGGAATCGACTGGACGGTCATTCATTGTCCATAGCCAATGGATAGTGCACAAAGGACAATGGTCAGCAAGCGACCCACCCTTGTCACATTAACTCGTTCCCTGAAGCGTTGCAACGTTAATGTGCGAGGTGTCAAAGAGTGGTCAGTCAGGTAGTAAGACTGCATTCCTATCAAACTTCCAACACTTTACTAGTTATTAAGAATAGAGACTTCACTTAACCCATTTATGCCTAGTGTCTAGAAAAAAGGCCAAATGGCAAACAGCGTAGACCCAGATGAGACGCCTAAAAGTGTGACCTTTACCTTGGAGATATTGACGTAATTCTTCCGCGCGACACACCGTCCAATGATGGTGAACAAATGTGCCAAATGATTTTAAATGATTTTAAAATCTCACAATGAACAACATAGTTATGGCCCGGACAAGCTAATTTATGACCATTTTTGACCTTTGAACTCAAAGTGTGACCTTGAACTTGGAGATATAAACGTAATTCTTTTGCGCAGCACAATGATTTTAAAATCTCACAATAAACGACAAAACGACAAAGTTATGGCCCGGACATGCATTTTACCTTTGAACTCAAAGTGTGACCTTGACCTTTGAGATATTGACGTACTTCTTTCACGCGACACACCGTCCCATGATGGTGAACAAATGTACCAAGTCATTTTAAAATCTAACGATAAATGACATAGTTATCATGTCTGGACAAACTTGCTCTTTAAAATGCACTAAGTGACCCAGTGACCTAGTTTTTTCACGGCATGACCCATATTAAAACTTGACCTAGACATCATCTAGATACATCTTCTGACCAAGTTTGGTGAAGATCGGATGAAATTTTCGGGACAGACAGACCGACAGGCAGACAGACAGACAGACCGACCAAGTGACTCCTATATAGCCCCCATTACCAGTAATGGGGATATAACTAGTCTGGTTTGTTGCTCGGCAAAGTCTGTTGTCAGATATTTCAACAGTTGCAATAACAAATATAAATTAAATGTTAGATCCTATCAGTGTCTTCCACACATCCAAATATGGGAGGGTGGACAGATTTGTATAAAAAGCCAGGTGCAGTGAGAAGCTGGGAGAGTAGAATTGAACATAGAGATGTAAAGATACAAGTAGTATGAGAGACTTATTCATTGGTGTATATATTTATTATCATAGTGTGCAAATAAAATGTAGAGTGTATATACAGTGTTGTGAAGTTATGAACTCGATCCCCCTTCGAAAATTGGAACAGGTTTAAGAGGCTTAAGAAACATTGTCAGGTAGTTGAACAGCATTCTTAACAAATAATCAACTTTTAACTAGTGAAAATAAAATGCACTTAATGTCAGAAGCAGTTTTTGAATTTTATTAATAGAGGAGGGACAAGGCACAAATCACGCAATTTACTGTATAACATGTTTTAAGAAAAGAAATAATGTTATTTTTGTTTAACTCTACTTTTACAATGGTTATTTATTAACCGTTTGATATGAAATGAATATACTGTGTTTTAATCTGTTGACGCCAAATTTTGTTGACATTTTCAGTGTATTATGTAAATTATCTATGTAATTTTGCTGTTTCCTCTGTTGTTGTTTATATATAGTTGAGTATGAATACTTAATTCAGTGTGTACATTAACACACAACACTCGCACGAGTAATTTATTATTATCTTTATTTACGGTATTTTTTCACGCATGTATGAATGTTTATATTGATCACGATGAGCTGTTATATGCTTAAGTGAATGAAATATTTGTTCTGTTCTGTAAATGAGAAGTTAACATTGCATTTGACAGAAGCAATATTACATATGGACAACAGTAATGTCATCCAACAGTTTTGCAAATGCTTTTTGCCTTGTTGTTTTCAGGGGTCATATCCAATGCTCTTAATAATGCCAAAATAAATGGGTGCAGACATCAAATGAGCCACAGCCATAAATCTATCTAAACAGTGCATCAAGATTACTATCAACTTGAAAACTGATACCCCTGATAGCATTATACCCTCTATCAAAGGCAAACACAAAAACACCCATCAACAACATAGCCATCTCAATACAAAAAATCATTAGGGGATATGTGTCAGTAACAAAATATAAAACCACCATCCTAACATTATACTTTCTTAACTTTGGCCATAATTGAAAGCGATAGCCGTGAACAGGCTTTTTACATGTCCAAAATTGCCAACAAATCAACTGAACAGTCATTCATTGACCACGACCACTAGTCAGTGCACAAAGGACAATAGTGGACAGTGGTTAGCAGCGACCCACCCTTGTCACATCAACTCGTTCCCTAAAGCGTTGCAAGGTAAATGTGCGAGGTGTCATAGAGTGGGTTTCAGGTAGTGGGTCTGCATTTCGATCAAATAACCAACACCTTAAACAGGTGAGTCCTGGTCTTGATGTGGAATAAAAACAAACGGAAAATGAAAAAAAAGGAACAAAATAAGTATCATCCTGGATTGATATTGTAACAATTGTTAATAAGTGTTGTTTGTTTTCAGAAATTAATCTGGGTCTTATCAAAAAGGGGTTTAAAATAGATGGCACTTAAATTTCAGTATAAGTGTTGAAATTTTCTCACATCAATTTTTAAATGTTTACTTAATTCAAGAAAATCCACTAAAATGTACACAGCAATAATTTGAACCAAGGTCATTATTATCTTAATCATAACAGCATCTGCTATCATTTATTGAGAAGTACTGTTAAAACTTTCCCTTTATATTAACATTTGTATCATAAATCATTAACTTGTAAAACAAGGTTCATTATTATCAACTACCTTTATTGAAACACATTGTGCTGAAGGCTGTTACATCTAAATTTGTCATTAATTAAGCAAATGTGCTGTGAATGATTGTTTTTCTGAAAGCTTTTGTTGTGGAAGAGAAAAATAAGTGAAAAAAATAAGTAAAAATAAGTAAATATGAAATTCAAAGTTTTAAACTCTTTACTTTACTCAGCATGCACATCAAAACATTTACTTTTTAAGGAAAATATACAGATTTTCTTTAATTGATAAAAATCATGAAATCCTTTTAGAAATTACAAGTCAATTTTGTAGTGGAAACAGGGAACTTCTGCTAAAATGTTCTGAGTATTTGCATTTCTAAAAATCAATTAAACATAATCACAATTTTATATAATGTCACTTATCAAAAAAATCTTGTGTTTTTCTTTCTTGCATACAAGCTGCTAAGATAATACTTTATGACAAACCAACAAATATCAATGCAAGATAATTACTCATTTCATTTTCGCTTAAACGCTGTATTTTTCACTAAATTACTCATTAAGTTGACATTTTCGCGAAACATTTTAATACAATCCTGACTTACTATAAGTGATTCAATAAGTCAATTAAATTCGGTATTCAAAGTGAGATTAAGAAAGTCAGGATATAAAAAACACATTAAACTCAAACCAAAAATAATCAATGTCTAAATATATCTGCTTAACAATACCTAATCCCAGGCAATTTTTATTCTTCCATTCAGGTAAAAAGCATCCTCCACAATCACTATGGTAAACACACTTGCACAGATAATAGAAACCCCTAGACACCTTGAAGCTCTCCTATAAACCTTAGCTCAATGTATTGGTGTGTTAAATAGCTATAATATTATATAAATAAATTGTATACAAATTCTCAAGTAGTGGAGTGTAACTACTAAAACCTCGCACTCTAGAAAGTAATAACTGTTATTATCACAACAGCAGCATTTCATAAAAACCAGACAAGCATTACGAACCTTTCAGAAAGTAAATTAAAATTTCACACCCAGCGATGGTTAAAGTAAGTAACTCACTGACAACTTACCTATTTTTCGTCCATTTCAACATTTTTACTGAAGCGTGAATTCATTCATCAATTTCAAATCCAGTGTGTGTACATTTCACTTTCAATGGTTTCTACTCATCAATTCAAATTCCTATTGTGGCCATGGCAGAAAGGGTTCCCATATGGTATCCAAAAATGCATTTTGCATGATTATTCTGATGAAATAAAATACAAAATCACTGAATAAACTCTTGTAGTGGATCAAAATTAACTCCTGGTATAAAAAATTCAATTTCCAATCGCACAACCCTGAGCTATAGTGAAAATTGTCCCAATCAATTCTTTCATCACAATTTTCTCGGATGACACAAGAGGTGAATTGTCTAGAATCGTCCACTAGTGAATAGAAACACAACTTTTATTCCCATAAAACTATGTAGGACTGTGTTTTTGTACACGAAAATGACCTCTCAACGAAGTTCAATCAATCCATTCACACAACATTTCAAGCCGACAGTTATAGTAGCCAAGTATTAAAAATCTTGCATTGAAATTTAATGCTTTAATATCGATGGGAAAAATGCTCGATTAGTACATCTTTGACATGAAATCAATCACAGCAGATGATATTTACTTTCAATATTTTAACTAGTGGCGAAATTTAATATCCCTAAGTGGACTTTCAATAAACTAAATGCAAATTTCGCCCCCAACTAAATTGACTGGTTTCAAAATTTTAATCTTATCAATGGGAGATCTGTTTAAAAATATTTGACTAATATGTCAATAAGCATGCACAGCCAACTGAAAAGTACATGCACCATTAGGACCATTTTTAACAATAGAAAAAAATGTCTTGTAAAAAGGAACCATGCTTAATTTAACCAAAAAATGTTACACAGAAAAAAACATTTAAATTCCTTGTATTTTTGTGATTTGCAGTTACACGAAATAGGTAAAATTAAAAAAATGGAAAGATTATTTAAAACATCACCTTTACATGGAAACTTTCATTACTTAAGGAATTAAACAAACAAATGCATTCTTAACCGTTTTTTTTTACACATGTGAGACCAAAATTTGGGAAAATTTGTTTAAACATCTTTAGAAAATAGATATCAACATTCAATCAATATTAAATTAAATTTCTGAAATACTGATACAAATATTAGATATTTCTTTGAATAAATCACGTCTTGTAAATAGATAAAACTGTCTTTCATTCTACTGGAATTCAAATCCTCCATACAACAAAATGTCCCCTCATCCAAGCTTTAGTGAGGGATGAAGGGGCATTATTGGAGTATAGCCGGAGGCTGAGCATGTATAAATTAGCATATCGTTCTAGCGACTCGCTCTTTACAGAACCGGTTTAACCGATTGAAAATCATTTAATTGAGCGAACCCTATGACGTCAACAACCACATTTCTCATAAGTTTAAAGCTAGGCGTTTTTTGTGAATACTCGTATCATGGGAGGGAATCCAATACATATGGGATTAAAAAACAATCTTCATAAAATATGTTAAAGGGCTGGGTTTATACATGCTCAGCCTCCGGCTATACTCCAATAATGCCCCTTCATCCCTCACTAAAGCTTGGATGAGGGGACATTATTTTCGTATAGCCTTCAGCTTCACATGTATAAATTAGCATCTTTAAAGACAAAAAACGCCTGCATAAATAACAATTAGAACATATAATCAGTTTAAAAAAGAACAAATCAAAACCAACACTGAGCAATACCATATGCAAGAAAAATACATTTATTTTCCCAAATTTCATTGAATATCAAATTTGTAGGATACATGTAAATATCAACAAATTCAATAAGAAAATGAACATATGTAGCCTAACAACCACAATTATTGACATTACTGTAACAATGTCATAATGATGAAGTATTCATAAACAGAGAAAAATCCCGTCCTAATATTTAATTAAACGTTACTTTGAAAACACGCTGTTTACAAAACTTTTTGAATCAACAGACTCCCTCAAATAGAACTTTTTAAAATTCTTATCTGATGTCCAATCAGCTGTACTTAAGATGTCTTTAAGTCTACAACCTTTTGCATATGCAGCTGATGTAGAGGCACTTCGAAATGAATGTGCTTTAAAATAATCAGTGTTTATACCTGAAAGGTCCAACACACTCTTTAGCCATCTAGCAATAGTACTAGATGTAACTGCTTTATAAGTCACATAAGAAATGAACAATTTTGAAGATTTCCTAAGTGGTTTCGTAACTCTAATATAAAACAACAAAGAATGCAAAATGCATAATTTTTCATCCTTAAAATGTTCAATCTTCATAACATAAGGTCTACCTAACTTGGTAGTTTTCAATAAATTAGGAAACACACAAATAAGCACAGCCCCTTCTTTTTTCATACAAGACAAATCCATAGAAATCAAAGTTTGAGCTCTAGGTGCATTTCCTAATGCCAAAAGTGCAACCACTTTAAATGTTAACATTTTTAATGATAAATTACACAATGGATTCAAAGACTTTAAAAAATTCAATACAAGAGTAACATCCCACACAAACTGGTATCTAGGTACTGGAGGACGAGAATGAAAAACTCCCTTCATAAATTTCTGAATTAAAAAACAGTCTTTACACCACTTATTTCCAAAAAAGGGTAATGTTTGCATTAACATTGATTTATGAGTGTTCAACACAGAGTATGACTTGTTAATAGACCTTAAATGCTCCAAGTATTGAAGTACAGTTACTTCAGATGAGTTAAAGGGAGAAGTTTCCCTGCACATACACCAAGACATCCACTTCTGCCATGCAGAATCATACTGTTTGAGAGTTCCTCTTCTCCAGGCAGCCAAGATGATGGTTGTAGTCTCTGATGAAAGTCCTCTACAACGGAGGGCCTCCCCGATACAACTGCCGCGACCAAGTCGAGTCTCTTTGACAACGGGTGAACTTGTCCATTGTGTGGTAATGTCAGGATGTCTCGATGTCTTGGAAGTCTGACCGGAAAATCAGAAATAATTTCCATTAAACAAGGAAACCAAGGTTGTGTCCGCCATAAAGGAAATATAACAATTGCTCTGTCCACAGCATCTTCTTTAATTTTGCAGATTACCTTCCCTACTAATGAAAACGGTGGAAAAATATATGGTTTAGTATCATGCCATGACATATGAAAAGCATTAGCAAATATTGCACCTGGCTCTTGAAACCATGACACAAATAGCTCGGTTTGCTTGTTTAACCTTGATGCAAATAGATCAATCAACGGTGTAAAAAACTGACAGCAAATTCTTTCAAAAACCTGTTTCTTTAACATCCATTCTGATGAATCAGAAAAATTTCTGGAATAAAAATCAGCTTCAACATTTTTGACACCTGGTATGTGAACGGCTGTAATAAATATGTCCCTTTTAATACACCAATACCATACATCCCTGGCTATAGAGTCCATAACACTGCATGTCATTCCACCCATATCATTAATATACTTGATGGCGGTTACATTATCTGATTGGATTTCAATATGTTCATTACAATAGTCTGAATAAAGGGATTGCAAGACATTAAAAATTGCCATCAGTTCCAAAATATTTATGGATAATTGCATTTCATTTGTCGTCCATCTGCCATTAGCATATTTATTATTTTGTGTATTCACACCACCCCATCCTTGAAGAGAAGCATCAGTCTTGCAATGACAAGAAATGAGTTTTGGTTTTATGCTTTTACCATTTTTGTCTCGCACATTGTTAAGCCACCAGATAATGTCATTTCTGGATGATATTGACAACTGAATACTATTGTCAAAGTTTGAGTCTGAACACAAGCCAGTAAGCTTGTCTCTTTCTAAAGATCTATAATGTAAAGGCGCTTCTAACACTGCATTAAATGCATTAACTAACAACCCAATAAAAGACGCTAAATGTCTTACAACAACTAATTTTGTTTTTAACAACTTTTCAGCTTGTTTACGTATTTTCTCCAACTTTTCTTCTGTTAAAAATACTCTGAAAAGTACAGTGTCAATTACAAACCCAAAAAACACTATTCTTTGTGTGGGAAATAAAACAGATTTCTTGTCATTGATAGAAAATCCCAGTGATGTAAGAATATGGACAACTGTATCAGTATTGTTTTTGCAAGTCTCTTTGTCTTTATTCATTGTTAAAGAGTCATCAATATAGTACGAACAGCGTATCCCAATCTGACGAAAATATGAAAAGACTGGTTTCAACACTTTAGTAAACACATATGGTGCCGATGCTAAACCAAAACACAAACACACAAATTTATATAAATGGCCATTCCAATAAAATTTCAAAAACTTTTGACTTTCCGCATGTATTGGTATATGAAAATAAGCTTGCTCCATATCAACAGAAGTCAAAAAATCATCTTTTTGCAATAAATCAAGAACCACCTTAAAGGTTTCTTGTTTAAAATGATTGTATTGAACAAACTCATTTAAAAACTTTAAATTTATAACAGGTCGATATTTCCCGTTCGGTTTTGGAACAATAAACAGTGTTGAAATAAACTCATTTGGTTCGTGTATAGTTTCAACAATGGCACCTATGTTTATCAAGGTCTTAATTTCTTCCTCCACAATCTTACGCTGTTCACTTATAAAGGGAATTTCCAAAGGCACTCTTTTTTGAATAGGTTGTTTATCAAAAACAATCCTGTAACCACTGACAGTATCTAAAACCCATTTATCTGAGGTTAATCTTCTCCATGAATCAATAAAGAACTGTGTCTTACCTACCATCGATCTATTTTCCACTTGGGGATTGGCCGTATCCACCTCGTCCTCGAAAACTGCCACCTGAGAGACCCCTTCGAAAAGGTCGCCCGCCTCTCTGTGGGTATGGTTGGAAACGGCCTACACCAGCGCCACCATAATTTGAATAATTGGAACTGCCTCTGTATGGCCTGTGAGTTGGACGTAGAGTCTTTGACTTCCACCATGGTTTTCCTGATCCTATATTAAACATTGAGTCACAGGCTTTCAGGTCTTTTGTAACATCATCTCCAAACAACTTGGTAGTGATTGGCATACTAACATTGCATAGTGATGCATACTTTTTATTCAGGTGTGGCCTAATACCATATCTGCGTTTAACAGAAATATTGTATTGCACTTGACCCATTAGAGTAAGGGCATCTGCAATATATTCCTTGCATTGAACTTTAACATTTGACTTTTTAACTGTTTTCTGCCAGCTTGATAATGGGAACCATAGCAGCAGTCAAAATTGCCTGCACATCTTGCAGCCCCTAT